>NC_024312.1:15568082-15574728 GCF_000523025.1 Cynoglossus semilaevis
TCTTGCATTTTAGTGCATTTCGGGGGAAAACATTTTTGGGGAAACTTGTCATGTTGGTCAGATTTCATTATGATTAAAATGTTTTGAATTTGTTTTTTCAAAATTGTATCTGTTCTACATGTTCTATGTTTCTTATCAAATTAGAGCATTCTGAAAAATGTTTAGAAAAACATTTGGGGGAATTTTTTGGTAAAAATCCTAATTTTCACATTATGTTGCTCAGATATTGAAAAAATGATGAAAATATTTGTACAAAAAATTCAAAATATTTTTTCTACAAGTTTCACATTAAATTACTGCATTTTGTAAAAAATTCAATTTTTTCTAATTCCTCAGCAAAATTGAAATTTAGCTGATGATTTCTGGTCAGATGGTGAAAAATTATGGGTGAGATGGGTTGATGAAATTTTTTTTTAAATCGTATGTTATCTGCAAGTTTTACCATCAAATTTAAGTATTTTAAGACATTTATTACATCAGCTGTAGAAAAACAATGATACATTTTTTTAAAAATATTATCTTTGTACAGCTGTGTAATGTTACTAGGAGATTATATTACTGAGATTCTCGTGGTTACGGGAAACAATCCATAAATAAATTTAAAAAAACCATGGGACTCTTACTTGCCACTCTTTCTCTCTGCTCTCCATGAACTTCAAGCCTTTGTCCAACTCTGCCTTCATCTCATAAATATGAGCCACAGTGTGGACAGACCAGGCATCATCTGGAACCAGAGAGAGGCCCTGCACCAGAGGATGAGCAGCATGGAGAAAAAATGCTTTGTAACAAAAGAGAATACAGTGACTTTCCAAAAGAAGATTAAATCTGTTTTTTTTTTTTTATTTCTTAGCTAAGATGTAAAGACACTGCGACTGTGGCTACTTTGTAGGTATTACTTATTCAGTACTATAGAAAACATCTGTGCTGTTGAGGATTGGATGAGTTCTTTATTATTGTTTATGTGACAGCCAAAAACAGCCTCACTGACTGGGGTGAAATGTGTGACGAAGTGAGTGGAAAATCTCACCTTCATGGCAGTCTTCTCAGCCTGGTCATAGAAATGAGTCTCCATGAGGCCAAAGGAATGTAATCCATGTATATAACTGAGGACAAACATACACATGACATATTTTTCTTCTTCTTCTTTTGGAATGTCAAATCATTGATTTCCATATTGCCCTGTTCTCTGTATCTTCTACTCTGACTCCAGCTATCTGCATGTCCTCCCTCACTGTATCCATATATCTCCTCTTTGGCCTTCCTCTCTTTCTCCTACCTGGTAGCTCCATCTCGAACATTCTTCTACCAATTTATCCATTGTCCCTCCTCTGCACATGTCTAAACCATCTCAATCTGGTTTCACTAGCCTTTTCTCCATCATTAAAACATAATAAGGATGAAATTATCAACAAGTTATCATTTAATGGAATCTATCAATCAGAATAATGAAAATGAATAGCATTTGTTTCATAAAAGCCACAACAATAAACAACTTTAAGTCAAAACCAATTACAATGTCACAATTCTCACAGGTCTGCAGTGACAGTGACAAGCTGCTTGGTCATTAAGGTACATGAAGGCACTTTAGAGGCAGACTTTTGAAGCAGGACACTGATATAAAATAACCAAAATAATTTAAAATTATTCACCTCAGTCATTTATAGAGAATCACATCTGATTTGAACAATATATACACATATATGCAAATACACATACACGTACGTACTGTATGTATGACGTCATGGAAAAGCCACAGTCCATAACTTGGTACTGTCCTCACAGTTATTAATAATAACAAAAACAATAGTAATACTACTACTACTACTACTACTACCAACAATACTAATAATGGGGGCTCTACAAAATTCACATTTTTTTATACAATGCAATGGTTTCTGTACCCGGACAATGGTATGTGTGGTTTCCAGTGAGGCAGCACTCTGGACACTGAGTCCCTCATTGGGGCCTGGGCTCCCAGGTAGAAGTAGCCATCATGGGCAAATTTTAGAGCCAGCAAATCAGTAGGGTGATCAACCAGAATGTCTTCCCATACATCACAGGACTTGGATAATTGTCTGAAAGAAACAAAATATTGCTAGAGAGAAACACATTGTGAGAGAATCAAACTGAATACAGGTAAATATTTAAAATTGCAGGCCTCTTGGAAAGCATTAGCAACCTCAGTAAGAATATTCTTATTTAATTCTAAATCTAGTCTGCAATTCCATAGTGTTCCAGGCATGTTGCTACTTTTTTTTCTTGTTTATTTTATATTTCAGTGTTGAACTATGTAGCCTATTGTTGCTCTGAAGCTCTGGGTAAACCTCCTGCTGGGAATCAGATTCCTGGGCTTGGCCTCTGGAGCTGTTGTTGGCTTATAGAAGGCTCCCTTAATAGACTACTATTTAAAAAGTGCCAGCTTCAAGCTCCACCAGGAGACTGATGTAGAAGAAGCACATCCTTATTTGTTGCACAGTCTCAACATTGCGTTATTAAGTGCATTGATTTTAAACTGGTAATAAACCTTTTACCTACATGAATCTATTATTTTTTTTAATGAAAAGGTTCACAAGATTTTTATGCTCAAACCACATTCATCTTACTTTTTTTAACTCTTTCATCCATATGATCATGAGAATTAAATGTATAAATTATGGCCAAAATAGACAAAACTTTGGACACAGATATTTTCTAGTTTCGCAGAGCAGTGGCTGTGGTTAACACTTTTTTTAAAAAATTCTAATTAAAAAGCCATGAAATACATCACACCAGATGTTTTGCCTTTCAATAACATTTTCTCATATGAATATGGATAAAACAGGGCTAAACTCATGTTGTAATAACTTTCTTTAAAAAATGTAGTTTTTGGTTTGCATTTACATTGAGTCCAATTAAAATTGAAATTGTGATGGTAATTTTACACACCTGCCAAGCAGGGAGCAAAGTCTGTTTATTCGTTCATACAGCTCGAATTAAAAAAACCAAAACAAAATCAGGATATATTTTATTACGCCCTATAGCGGCTGGTCTGTGACTGGAAATCAAATTTTGCTTGAATATTGTGAATGTGAAGCATGTGAATGCATCCAGCAGTCATACAGAGGGGTTGACAAGACACCCTAATCTCCCTGGAAAACCTACTAACTCCTAGTAAATAAAATCTGTTGGTTCTCTGCAGGCAGTTTATATAACTAATACAACTATTTAAACAAGTTTAGTCAACAGACAAAGCTGTTGGACAAACACTTGGGACACACTAACAAAAGGTAAGAAAACTACAACATACAACACAGTACAATAAATGCTGTGTAGAATAATTCCAAAATGACTGCTGTAGTTGTCTATGAAGAGTCTCAGTTATCCAGGTCATGTTCAAGGTTGAAGAGTTCCGTTAGGCAACTAGACGTGAAATTTTCTCAAAGAAGACGTTTCGCCTCTCATCCAAGAGGCTTCTTCAGTTCTAACTGGTGGAGGGGAGCAGAGCAAATATATACTGTGGATGTGATGTAGTTATTTCAACTACACTTTCTTGCCAACAATAGTACAAAACTGAGAGTTCCCTTAATTCCAGTGTTTCCAAACTCTTTTGTTCCAAGACACATATTTTACATTAGAAAAATCACATCCAAAAACGTCAGTTAGGCTGGATGTGATCAGAGGGCATTCCATCTATTACACTATTGCATTTTTAGTACATGTCTATCCTGCTGTTGTACTACATGTATATCCTGCTGTTAGTACTACATGTTAGTACTACAGTGAATTCCCCACCATGGGATGAATAAAGTCTTATCTTATCTTACTATCCCAAGAACATTTCCAAGGCCCATCATGGTTATTGACATAAGGATTAAACCTAATATTATGATCTGATGGTGGTATAATTTAACCTACTAAAAAGAGGGTATCAGTGAAACTAAAGTAATGGCATTATTCTGCTTTTGTTTTAGACTAAGGCCTGAAAATATATATAAAGTTTAATGTCAGATAAATAATGTTGTTGATTCAATTATCTGACTAAAATCTGGACCTGTTTAGTCAAACAATAAGCTGATCTACTCACAGGAATTGAAGACAGAAAAATCTTTAGCTCTTAGTCTCTCTCTCGCCTGTTGCAAATGTCAAATTACTGAATTGAATAAACAGTTTTCAGAACTATTAAGTTAAATTATTCCAAATATTCCAAATCTTCATCCTTTGTAATAAAAATAATAATAATTTGAACATTTATTGATCCCACATGGGGAAATACTAGTGTTAACAGCAGATCTTCTATAACAGGATGCCCCTTGCAGGTGTCAAATATGTTGTTTCCTTTGGGAATCGGACTCTTTGGCTCCACTTCAAGGCAGGCGTGCTAACCACTACAGTAGTGCAACCACAATATTACCCTGTACTCTGTGACGCTAGATAATCATTAGCACATTTTTAGTTACAGTCCGTCACTCCTTTACTTCTAACTCCCTGACTGACAGTCTTACCCCTGTGAGAAAAGCTCCATTGCCTTGACATGAAGCCTCTCTCTGGGAGTGATTTCCTGGGTTTTGGACAGCTCCACTGTTTTCCTCACTGCACTGACTAGACGTTCATTCAGTCGGGGGGAACTTGCTGTTGACACCAACTCCAGTCCTGTGCTGATCACGTGGCCCATAACTGCATGGGGGAGCAGATGCTAATTGGATTAATGTTGCAAATATGTCACAGAACACACGCTCCACTGCAGGTCAAGTGGGAGGGCAAAGAAACCACAAGACAAATTAAATGATCCAATTTTGTCTTACTGTCATCTTTCCTTTCTGTAGTTGTTTGTTTAGTTTTATCATAGTTTTTATCTTGGGGTTTATATTTACATATAAACCAGGCCTCAAACTAGCTTCCTCTGTTTCATAGACCAGCAACTGCCACATTTACCTTGTAATAACAAATGTCAAACCTGCACATTTTGCCTGCATGTCACATTTGTATGACCAGCAGTTTTTAAAATGCATGACTGCAGCTCCTCCTGCAGGGAACTTTTACAATTATCTAGTCTGAGGCTGATAGGGATCAACCTCTGCTTCATGATCTCAGGATCAACAGATAATTGCTCTGGGTAAATAATTGATAGCAGAAAGTCATGGCAAAGAGTGCAAGGTCACCATTTCTGGCAGTTTATAAGCAGTAATGAATTAAAGATGAAATCAGCAGTTTTCTTTCAATGGCAGAGGTCTTGTCTTAGTTGAAAAGTAAAAATCTAGTTAAACATAAACACAGTTTTTCTTTTAACTAGATGTCTTGACCTTTATTGGAGGAAAAAAAAAGTTAAATGACATAACAGACTGCCTACAGTAGTGTGGCTGCTCTATTGAACAAGTATGTTACATTTATATATAAAAAATGCAGCAGGATCCTGGTACTAATGTACACAAGAAGGACTAATGTTACTAGGACATAATTAACTTTTTTTATTACAAATCACAATGGCCTGAAATGTCTTTCATTCACTGAACCTTGATATAGAACTGTATACTGTACAACTGTATAAATACTGTAGGTCACATCTGTGTATATACATATATATAAATATATACATAAACACACACACATACACATCTGTGTATATATATATATATACTGTGTACATATGTGTGTGTGTGTATATATATATATATACATACACACACACACATATGTACACAATATATATATACATATGTACACAGTATATATATACATAGATGTACACAGTGTGTGTGTATACATATATACACACACACACAATATATATATATATAAACATATGTACACAGTATATATACACACACAGATGTGTATGTGTGTGTATGTGTGTGTGTGTGTGTGTATGTGTGTGTGCGTGTACACACACACACTCTAGCAATTTTTATCTTTTTTTTACCAAAGTTGGGGTCAACTTTTTGGAGGGAGGAAATGCATCCTTCAATTCCTCCCAAGGTCTCGTCATTCCTCCACTTCACATACTAGAGGAACAAGAAAAGTAGACATTACCAGTGGAATCTGTTTGGTACCGTTATGCAAATTTTATATCAGTTTGGACTAATGAAAGGAGGAAGGTTTGTCGTTACCTGCGTGAGGATGGCATCATATAGTTTACAGGCCTCATTGCTGGTGGTGGACAGCTGAAGACCCTGGGCCCTCCATGCCTGTCAACCACAGAAGATGAAGGTTGAAAACAAAAACGCTTCACGTTGCTGTTTGGCCATGGTATATTTCCATAACAGCAGAACAAATGGTGACATCTAAAGGTCACTGTTCAACGACTTAGCCTGGTTTCCCCACAAATTAATCTGGTTTTTATTTGTCCCAGTATGGAAACTGCACTGACTTAAGATTGTATTTTCTTTTGTTCAATAAGAGACATGTTTTGAAGGAATTAGTTATTTATACATGCAGCATATGTAAAACTGTAAACTTTGCACTTTGACGCCAATGCGTTTAAGAATTAACTCATGGATTCAACGTCGTACTTAATCGAAACAGTGTCTCTGTCACTACAACATTTAAAAACTTTAAAACTAAAGAATTCATAAACAAAAGCTGTTTAACTCTGCACTGAAACACCCTATTGATCTCTCCTCGCCTCAACTTCGCAGAGCACGCCCCTGCCACAACATTTCGCGTTTTTATT
>NC_024312.1:15574756-15669044 GCF_000523025.1 Cynoglossus semilaevis
TATTAAGACTTGTGTTTATAATAAAAAGGTAAACTGTCACCTCACAATCCCTGAAACTGGCAGCATCCATAGTCGATGTTATACCTTCACGCACAGTGGCAGAGCAGTGGAAAAAACACAACTGTTAAACATTTGCAATCACCACCGGAGGTTCTCCAAGTATGACGACATTCAAAGTAAAAGTATTGACCACATGCTTGGACGTTTATACTAATTACCTGAATAATTACAACATGTGTTTTTGTTTTCATTTGTGCATCGTTCTTTGATTTATATAACATTTGAAGTACGGAGGCACAAAACCAGAAAAATAAGTCTCGTGTTTCTACTTCCGTGTTTTATTGTTGTAAGTGTGCTGCCATTAATCAGAGCGTTTTAATTTATCATATTCTGAAGTAAATGTACGGGTTTTAATTTAATTTATTAATTGAATATGATTAGTTATTAGGATTTCTTTGGACCTTGCCACCATCACAAATGCATCGACTTCTGCATATAATGTTTATGTTTCTTAAGAACACGAGATTAGGCCAGTGGTTGCCAAGGTGTGGAGCAGGCTCCTCCAGAGAGTAGCACAGAAATATAAAGTTATATTATGAGATGATTTCTTTAGTTGTGTCATGGTGGGATAATTGTACTGATTTATGATTTATTTTTATCTACACACACACACACACACACACACACATATATATTATCCTACTCATGGCTCAAACTGGTAACCTTCTGGCTGTAAGTCAAACACACAAACCCCATTTCTAATCAGGAAATTCATGCAAAACATTTTTTTTTTTTTTGCAAAAACAGGTACAATATTTTACTTCCAAGCCACAAATTAATCAACAATAAACATCAACAGAACATCCTGGGTTGAGACCCAGGGGAACCACTTACTGTACTTGGCCATTGGGCAGCGTGTTGCAGCAGATTTACTGTTAACACAACAATTACCCTGGTATGGGATCAAAAAAGGTCTCTGTTTATTTACTTATGCTGCAGTTTAACAATGACTCAGTTGTCCCTTAGGCTTAGTATTTATAGTAAGTTTGTATAAATGTAATTTATATAAAAAGGATCATCTCATCAGGGAAGGGTTGAATTCATTAAACAAATACCAATTTAGAGTATATGAATATGTTTACCTACAATAAATACATGTACTATTGATTCTAATGGTACAGTCTACAAAGAATTTCTAGATTCTTGGATTTCATGTGCTGTTCAACAGTTTCCATTATGATGACAAGGCAATGCTATTATACAAGAAATGAGCCAAAGGTCACTCATTGCGTAACAATGTTAACTTCTAACTTATAGGGAGATTAACATTATTGTCTGAAGACAAGTGATAAGTCAAATTATTTTCTGTACTGAAAACGAGTTTTTTAAATGACATCTCAAATTAAGTTTAAAAAGAGGTGAACTATGACACACGTCTACTAGAAAACAACATTTTTGATGATACCAATTTTCTAACCAGTCTTGGTAACTTTCTTGTTACCAAGTAATGTACTAAAAGAAATTGTGGCTGATTTTGTCGTTAATATTCAACTTCCTAAAAAAGAATGGAGGTCAGAGGGCTAACATTTCAAAGAACTGCACTGTTTTATTGCCATTGTCAGCAAACATCCAACCACCTCTGTTTCCTAGCACATGAAGCATTTACATTTTGTCATGTGACAACAGAAATTTTTAAAAATTAGGATTCATTTTCTTTACATATAATACAGTTTGCACACATGTTAATAAATATCAATACAATCAAGTCACGCAGAATCTAAAACAACAACCCTTAAAATTATGTAACACCTGATTTATTTACAGCTCAACCAAGTCATAAATATAGCCTCTAGTGTTTGTGTGCTCTAAAACAGTGACCAGGATTTGTTCTTTACAGTTGTCAAACAGCCTATTAGGTTTGACTGCCCACCAGATGAACCATAATGATCCTGTCTAATGCATGTTGCTCATAAAGCTTCCTCAAGTGTCCTATTGAAAATTCTTTGTTCGCTCATCGACCTGGTGTAGTGTAAATATTTTAAATATTATAAAGCATAACATCCTTTGGGGTAAAACGGATGTGACCAAGTCAAAGCCATTTTGACAAATGTCCATTAAAATGAAAAAGACATCTTGTTAAATGACAGAGGATAAACATGTAGTGCATACATTCCTGCGTTATTGTATTGTGTAGATATTGCATATACACCGACAGAAACAGTCCTGCGGCACAAAAGTGAGAGATGCGGGTTCTTCTGATTCCTCAGGGCCGACTGGCTGTGAAACCACATTCATGAAGGATAACGTCGCATTATTGACAGATGAACCTGAAAAGATTGTTCTTTCCATGATGGATTCTTAACAGTTGATTAAATTACCCGCTGTTTCATCAGAGCAATCTGAGCAAAGAGGAAAAGACAATCCAATACTGATACCATGGATGAGTGATTGTAAACACAAACAGGCAGTGTGATATACAGTGGATGACATCGGAGGGAGTAGCCCACCATTTGCGAGTCATGTGACATGCCTGCATGTTATTACAAGAGTACATCTGTTTTATTATGTCTACTTGTAGTGATCTTCAATGCGCCTGGAGCATTCATTCTGGACATGCAGCGGCTAATGGGAGTAAGATAATAGGACTCTGGGTGCTGGGCTGTCAACATAAACTAAAAGTGTTCATCGGCTGGAAGCCAACCATGAGATAAATAATATAAAAAAAGAACAGACAAAAGTAGTGATATGTAATGGGACCTTTGTGTTGAATCACAAAAGGGAAGGAGTGTTTTCCATACTGTTGTTGTGGTTCATTTAGAAGCAAAAGTCTGTCACTGCATAGATAGGGAGCTTCAGCAGATGTCGTCATGTTTTTCCACACCACTCTGAGTTGCACCGCTTTTTCAGGAAAGAGAACAACTTCTTCTGCTGAGAATTTGATTTGCTCTACACAAGTTTACACAAAGAAACACAAAGTTTTTCTGTCTTCACAATTCCTTTACATCAGCAGGACCAAACCTCACTCTTCCCTTTAGATACTCAAGAATTAAACAGGTCTTTGAACGTTTTCCCAAAGGCCCTCCATTGTCTGAAAGGATCCGTTTCATGGTTGCCAAAATAGAGTCGAGAACATACTCGCATCTTTTCTCCCAGAGAAGATTGCGGGTAAAACTGCAGTACTGCATTCCAGCGGAGGATATGTAAACGTGGCAGGCTGCTTTGTGTGTGTGTGTGTGTGTGTGTGTGTTGGACTAATATAAACACAATCACTGCTGCAGGTGTGATGGTTTCACACCAACCGCTTGGTTCCCATGATCCCCAAGCAATTCTGATCAAAGACAACCATGAGCAACTTGTTTATTCCCTTCTAGGCCCAATTGAGGTTAAAGCCTTTAGAAAGCATCACCGCCTCGAGATCCTTGTCCTCCTCTTTCTCCCGAAGCCTCTGCTCCTCCAAAAGGGCCACCAGAGCATCACGCTGCTCCACCACCTCCAACATCTCACTGAGGATCTGCTTTTCCTGAGCAAGCTCTTTCTCTGTCTTAAGGTTGTCTAAAAAAACAAAACAACAAAAACAAACAAACAAAAAACTAATCAAAACAGTACAATTACAACACAGAGTACCACCAATGATACATCTTTAGTTTGGATGACAATTGATATACAATTAACTGGAAGGCAGTGTTATGTAGATGGCACAGAGATATGGGAATTTGTGTGATCGAGCCAATATCGATCTCAATCCGAACCAGTTTGGACACGATAATGCTCACAGCCAGTTTTATTTTATTCTCATTAACAGAAAAATACTATAACTTAGTAGAAAATAGATTTTTTTAAAACAGTGCAAATGTTAAAAAAAAAAAAAAACAGGAAATGTGAGGGCTTCTTAAACACATGTATCTCCTGCACCTCTTCATACTGAGTGTTAACTCCAAGACAGATCAATATGCTCAAATTAATCACTTTCTATCCCTCCTGGGTGTAAGTGGGCAGAAATAAGAGCGTTTGGAAATGTCACACTCCTTAATTTCAGGCTTCCTGATAAACTGCAAATACCACGGCAGCCACGATAACAAAGATGCACAGTGAGCCATACTGATTGGAGCCATACTCTCAGTGCTAATGCTACATGTGACTCTTTGACATAGCCCTAAAAACAAGCACAGAAAGTAAAGTTTTAGAACGGAGTGAAGTTTACTGTGGGGAGAAATGTTCAGAACATTTAAATGCCAAAAATCTGATGCACTAATGAAAAGCGTAAACCCCTGAGGGAGACGAGAGAGGGGACATTCAATCCTGCCTTTACCTTCCACAGCCATCCGTTCCCTGAGCTCCTGCTGCAACCGGCTCTGCCTGTCCTCCAGCTCCAGTTCCCTGGCACTTGTGGATAAAAATAAACATTGGACAAGTTACATCTGCTTCACTGAAGCTTTAAAAAACAAATGTTGCAATATCATTTATATAATCATAAATATGTAAAATGACTGGTTGTTAAAACATGATATGGGGTTATAACAATCAGAATATGATTAAAAAAGGACTAACTAATAAAATTTATATTAAGATTTACAATGACTTCACAAGAATGATATTCCATCAATCAAAATCCATGTTTCAGTATACTTAGATATTTTATGTATTCTGTATTTGACTAAATCTAATTTAATTAATTCTCATATGCACACTAATTATATTAAATTTAACAATTTATTTAAACATACCTTTAATTAACCACTCAGCTTATGCATCTCAATAGTCCATTAAAACACTTACAATATCATGAGCTCTGACTCATAGCGAACCAGGGCATTTTTCTCCTGTACAAGCTTGAACCACTCTTGCATTAATTTGGGGTCGTCCTTCTTGCCCATGCCTGCAGAGTGAAAGGGAGCACAAAGTGATGGTGAGAGGTGGCTAACAGAAAGACAGCCACACTCATGTCACACAGACACTGAATGACACAGGCAGCATAATGACAGCCAAGCCTGGATGTCATTGCCGAGGGATGGAGGAACAGACTTGATATTGATTGATCAGCTGTGCAACATACTTGACGGTGCACAGGAGACCATGTGGAGCTGCGCTCAAGTCTGTGAACATACACGCAAGCATGCACACTCACATAGACCCAAATACACACGCACACACAAACACCCCCACACCCGATTATTGCAAAGTTGAGAGTTTGTGTTACCCAGTTTGGACAGTGTGTCAGACAGACATGCTCACTGGGAGCAACAACTTTCTCTTTTCAGTTTTTCCAGAAATAAGTATGAAAAACCACACCAATCAGTATTCAAGCAGTAACAGAGAAGAGAACCCAAAGACCTGTAGACAATCCTCCCCTGTCCATATATTGATCCACTAGCAAAAAAATAAAAATCCCTTTCAACTATACATGCTAAGCGGTTTGAGTAATGACAAAAATTCTTTCTACGGCCTCAAAGTAGGATACGCATTGAAATGTTTATGGAGTGATGTCACCGAAACCAACTATTTTGCCACAGGGAGTTTTTCTGGCATCATGCAGTGGTTTCATTTTCAGCCCAAAAGTTGGAGTACAGAGCAGCTGCAGACCTCCTCTGCACTTCAATTGTACTCTTTACGGGGAGGACTAGTTAATGTGACATGCTCACAATGGTTTGCTGCTGAGGCGATGCATACACTTTAGTTTATCAGACTGCAGCAGGTGGAGACAAGCAGTTTCAATGAGACACCCAGAAGCAAACCTCAATGCAGCATGACGTACTTAGCTGGGGAAGAAGCGGTTCTTGCAAAACAAACAGAAAGGACATTGTACACAGATAAATTGCATGGCTGTGGTCTTCGGGGTGGGCTTTCACTAATCGACAGACGGGAGACAGAAGGAAGCAAAAGTGGACGGAGACACTGCTGAGGAATGCAACATGTGAAGACAAAGGAGGACTCTGAAGAAAAAGTAAGCCCCAGAACCTATCCTGCTATGTGTTAAAGTCAATTTCTCTCTCCATTAGCACAACAAAAAGAAAAATACAAAAAAAAACTGCAAGTGAAGATCAAAACTAGCTCACACAAAAGAGCTTTCATTACAAGTTTCAAGCAAATGTCCACTGACGGATGTTAGAAACGTTGACAACCAGAGAATTAATTTCAACGTTTTAAAAACACCACACCATGCAGGTTTCACACTCTGTCAACCACAATCTTGGCCACAAACTACTAACAATTATCCCAATTGCATGACTTTGCAAAAATGTGTACGTGTAAGTATAAAGACCTACAGTTTGAAACACATGCTTGTTTGCTGTTATTCTTAGCTTGGCAGGTCATTATTAAAGTATATTTTCATAATTAAATTACTTAACAAACAGGTCTCCTGCCAGGTGTTGCAGTCAGTATGGTCTTTTAAATATGTAGAGGGCTACATAAAAGGTGATGTTTTGAAAAATAAATATCTATAAATAATCTATAACTACCGTATATTATTTCATAATACAATCTAAATAAAGAAAAGACAGTACAAATAAGTATAATCGGTTAAATTAACAAACACATAAATAACTAGGAATACTATGTGCCACAGTTTTTCAAGTTCATTTTTTTACTACTGCTGAACAGTCTATAGTCACAGGTGACATGGTGACATCCATCCGTCTGATCCTCTAATATACAGATATTTCTTTTGACTAAATGTCCTGTTAGTTTTTACAACATCATTATCAGTAGGTGGTGACTAATATTCTCTGCTTTCTTTTCTTCAGTAACACTCTCTCTCGCATTACGAAACAGTGACATACTTGTTTTTCAAATCCGAGCATTTGGTGTGTGAAATTTTTTAATACCCCACCAGTTATCATAATAAATGCAGGACTTTCTCTAATGACTTGCTAAGAACTCTTTGGTCCTGCTTTGCCTCAATTTTAAATGATATAAAATATGTTACTCACACATACAAAAAAATAAATAAAATCAAGGAAATAATTAATAGTTATTTCTTTGACCAAGCCAAAGAAAAATCTTTCTACTGCAACTAATCTGTTCGTCACACTGTGACAGCTAATTACAAGCTGCCAGTTACAGGTACAATATTTTTTTCAAACCTGGATTCTCCTCATAAATCAACAGAGCAATAAATGTATTTACTTAAATCTAATATTTTGTCTAGTCCTAAAGACATTTTAGTCTTTCAGACATAAGAGCTTTGTGCTTATTTTAAGAAATAGAAAAGTACTCATTTTCTTTTTTTTTGTTTGTTTATTAAATAACAATTTTAATGTGTTATGTTCGCTGTCCTTTAGAACTAACAGATAACAGATAATAGACCTTTTATTCTTTTCTCAGAAAACCTTCCCACTTTGATGGGTAGTGGTATGTTTTCCCTATTTTTCCTTAAAAAAACGAAAGACTCCTGTAGTTAAGCAAGAATTAGGAAAAGTCAGGAATCATCTACTGGATACAGACTGAAGCCTAAAAATTGAAGGAGAAGGAAGGTTGTGTTTGGGAGAGAGGGAAGTACTGGGATGGCCCAGTTCAGTTTATCCTTACGGTGGCCATGGTAACTCGTCACAACCTTCAGATGAGGAGGAGTAGGAGGCGAGGATAAAGTTACCTTTGGGGGAACAGCAGAGGCAGAAGGACAGAGGTCTTCGGCGTGGCATCCCCACATAGGGCTCAACTTCCACAAGACAGAGGGTGTGAGGGAGGAAGGAAAAGAGTGACGTGATAAGGGAGAGAGGAATTAGAAAAGAAAGAGAGCGAGAGAGGGGGAGAGAAAGAGAATAAAGAAAATAATCCAGGATGAAAAAGCAGAGATGTTAACGAGAGTGGACACAGAGGTAGAGGACATAGGGACTGTATGTGTGTGTGTGTGTGTATGGGGGAAACATTAAGGGGGGGGGGGTCAAAGTTGGAGAAAAACACTGCGTCTGGGAGGATGGGAGGTGGGGGGTGAATCACCTAGTGAGAGGACAGTGGAAAAGAGACCATCTGTGTGGTGTAAGGCATGAGAAAAAAAGGGGGTAAATTAAGAAACATAAACAAGAGAGAAAACCTGAAGGGGAAGGAGAGAAAATAATGTCTCCCCGCTTTTGATCTTTCTGTTTAAACAGGAGCAGCCTCTGCATGTCTGTCATGTGCTCAATGTTTATTACAGTGCAACGATAATTTAATCTCATTATAAAAGCCATTAGTGATCAGTGGCAGATTCTCTCATCAGATGCAGATAATTGCTTTTCCTTTCAAGATGTTTCATCCCCTTAATGTAATGTAAAAAGCAACCCAAACATGTTTGGACCACCAGGCTCCATTTGTCCTCACAGCACTGACTTTTTGTGTCTGAATTTTGAAGTGCAAATTAGAAAACATTCTAATGTCAACCAACAAAATTGTTGTTTTTTTTGTTTTCTCAAAGGTAAGATGAGAGACTGATTACAGGTCCCTAAATAAAGGCAAATAGGTATAACATTGGGAAAAAGACCTTTAGAGAAAGTGTGATGATTATTAAGAACATAGGGCTTTGATAAAAGCACAACAATATGAATCAGGAGAAATGGACAAGGAAGTTCCTGAGTTGGAAAAAGTTGTGGATAGAAGACACCACAGGGGACTGTCCGCCAGGAAAAAAGGGACACCCACAGATTAGCCTAGCACTGCACTGGCATGACAACCTGGAGTTGCAATGTTCAACTGGGCAATTCCCAACAGTGCGGTTGTTGTGGACACATAGACATAAGTTCTAAAATGATTTAGTGGCCAAACCACAGCTGACCTGCATCAATACCACTGAGCGATCAACTAATCAATAACTCTACGATAACTGTTCAGGTGAGGAGTGGAAGTTAAATAACAATACACTAACACTCTAATAGTCCACCCGCCAACTACTCATCCTGTAACTCTGGATCAATACAACATGGCTGACAGAGAAACTCTGCACCAGACAATCTGCTGTTCAGTCAGTGACACAGTTCTACATCCTTTGATCAAGCAAGACAGAGAAGACGAGACACGAGGAAACAACACACATACACACAAGGCATTCAGTGTCGAAACAACGTCAGAATCGAGTGTGATGACACCTCAGCTCCCCACTGCACCAAGTCATTAATATTTTCATTAGTACTGGAGTAGTGCTCCACACAACCTCCTGTGAGACGAGTGACAACAACAAGCAGCAAAATCCTGCCGAGCAAAACAAAACCTGCTCAAATATGAGGAAACGCTCCTTTTCCCCCAGCATATTGCAGGTGGAATACAGAGAGGGCGTCTTTAACAGGAGCCTGCTGACTCCACCGCAGACACCAGGAGGAAAAGGTGCAGTGTGCTCATATTTAAACCACACAAGGCCACAGTCAACAGAGGAAACAACATGGATCACGTGACTTCTTAGCCAGACATTGTTTTTGCTAACACAACAATAGTTAGACAAAGCAGTCCAGGGTCAATGGAACACCTATCAGCATGTACTTCACACGGCAACATACACTCATACTCATGGATTTGTGCAACTGAGCAGGTATGAGAAAGCAGAGGAAGCCTTTGCTGGCGCTACGGGGGGAACTACATGTAAAGTAGCACAGACATCTGAGAGAAGTCAGGAAGAATGAGTAATATGAAGGTTATACTGGTTATGAAATATTTGGGTTTGTTGGGTTCAATGTATGCAGATATGGGAAATCTGCACTTTTTGAGCTTATTATGTGTAATAATAGGTCTTTCTATAGAAAATAAAAGTTGAAATGGCACTGCTCTTTTCGCATGACAGACAACATTTAATAGTCTTTTTTTTTTCTTGAAACATATGATACTTATCATATCATACTTATCATTATAGCTGCAGACAGGCCAGTCAAGCAAAAGCCCAGTACGAACTACAGATAAAGAATATTATGATACCAGAATTATACGTCTACTGCATTTTTGGGAAGTAATCCAACTGTTTTTGGAACACCTCAGTCCATCTCAAAGCTTTTCTAAACAACATCGCTATCAATCCAGTGCTCTATGTAATAACAGAAGAACGTTGTTCAACTTCTCTATTACAATGGTCTTTTATTTAAGGGGGAAAATAATATAAACGTCTTGATTATAATATAAAACTTAATTCTAACCCTTCTTCGAAAAAAGAGAGAAAGTTTTGTCCATATTCTGAATGTGATAGATCACTTGCATCCATATTCTTTTGTTCTCACTGTTGGATTGGTCCTGAGACAAAGGAGTGTTTCAGTCAAGTGCTCTTCATATTTCTCATTCGTATTTCTCTGCACTTGCTATCGCTGTTTTTTTTTTTGGTTTTTTTGTATTGGTGCTAGAGTTTGCATTGTGCCGTCTGCTTGCTGGGAAATGACAAGTAGGAGTTTCTCATTAATTCATCATTCATAAGTTTATAAAGATCAAAGATGATGTTAAGGGGACAGCATAAGGCCAAGTGACTGATCTCTGTTTGATGTGACGAGTGTCTGAAGTCAAACCCATTGAGGGCGGAGGAGCAGGGAATTGGAGCAGGCAGAGGAAGTTTACTAGTTTGAAAGCAGAACTATTGTATCAAGGCTAACAGCCAGCCAATCAGCCAGCCAGCCAATCAGCCAGCCAGTCAGCCAGCCAGCTAGCCTTGAAGGTCTACATGAGGGATACAAAGCTTAAGTAGTAAATCAGAAAACAGGGGAGGAAGTAGAGATTGGGTTAGCCATTAGGTTAGTTACAAAGCGACAGATTTGAAATACATACCGCCCAGATGCATGTCCAGGATTTCACTGTAATTAGAATCTCCCCAATAGTCTACAATGACAGGGATATATTAGAGATGGCAGTTATTGTACACAGCCCCAAACTAGGCACACAAACACACACTTTATCCAGCAAGTCATGCATGTGTTTTTAAACACACAGGCACACACATACACACTGCAACAACTCTCAGAACAAAGAGAGTGTCCATCAGTACTCACCGCGGCTCAAAATGGGATTTTGGTCACGTTGGAGTACATGGCATTCTCCAAAATAATAACAAGCTTTCTCATAGATTTGCCAAGTATTGAACTCTTGTCTGCTTAATTTCGCACAATTAACAGCTGTGTGCTGCCAAAGCAGCACATGATGTTTGCTCTTGTGAAGAGCATTTGATTAGATTCAAAGCTGTGGTTGGCTCAAACAAGATAAAATAATTAAAGTTCCTCTCATGTACTCCTCAATCCACTTTTGTTGCTGTTTTAACAGCAATAATTTAATGATTTAATAATTTGATATTCCAGTCAGAGAGAGCAGCAGAGTGTTAAATGAGATTTTTGCAAGTGATGTATTAAGTCAAAAACACATGTTGATTATGGTTATAAACCATCATAAAGAAGTCTAACACATAAAATCTCTGAAAATATCTGTTTCGACTCACTCAGCCAAAGAGCCACTCTCCGAGAATATTCCAATTAAAAGAGCGTCTGCAGGCGAACCGATTTAAATTTAAATTTGATTTCCTACATGATGACTACGTTCATGGAACCAAAACGACATGATTTGAGTCATAATCAGAGTATAGAAACTCTCCTCGTTGACAGGCATTGGAAAGGACAAAAGACATTCCGAATGAGAACAGACAAATCTATGGTGAGACGCACATTCCCTGGATTTGCATGCAGTTTGGACTGAGACGATGGCGGACATGTCATGAACAGATATCAGCACGTTCAGAGATGGAGAACTGTAGCAGTGTGTCACCACAGATGGAGCCTACATTATAGTATGACATGTCTTTTTTTTCTGTTTTTAAAAAAACAAACAAAAAATCAAACTATAAAAAATCTTATACCTGATCTTCTTTTGTGCTGTTTGGGTAATGTGTAAGTACCTTTATACAATCCTTAAAAAGAGTAGAGTGGTAAACAAGTTAAAACATAAACAACTGCTTATTCCAATAGCTGAGGGCAAAAGTAAATTGTTATTTGTCCGTTAGGGTGAAATGTTGCAACAAAAATAAATATTCAGTGGATCTATGGATATTCATTTGAAAAATAAATGGTTGAATTTCATCCTGGTATGACAATAAAATCTTTTGAAAAGGAGTAGAGACAATAACTTTACAGATTTTCATACTAAAGTCAAATGCAGGGAACACTAATCTAAACACTAAAATGTGTGCAACTTAAATCGTGTATTGTTGCTCACTGCTTCTGTGATAGTCTCTCTTCAAGAACAACAGGGCCTTCTTTCACTGCAGTAACTAATGTGTTTTTCTATACCCTGGAGAACAACTAAATAAACAGTAAATACACGTGTGTGTCTTCAGCATGATCTAAACGACCGCAGGGCGGCAGCTTCTCTGAACGAATGCAATTCATTTTTTCCCTCTCGTCTCTAATATAGGTTTAACCCTTTTCCCTGAGAAAAGGCTGAAGTTGTATACCAATTAAAAATAAATGTCTGCCAAGCACATTATCTACTTTCCTCAATTCAACTGGAAATACGCATTGTGCTAGTCTGCAGCAGCAAGGGCGCACTGATTTGATTGGATTTAATATAAAAAGATGAAGAACTAAGTGTTACCTGCTTCTCCTCTCAGAGCTTTCTCCACAGCAACGCCCCTCTCCTCCAGCTGCCTCTGCTTCTCCTCCACCTGCTCCAACTGCCTCTGGATAATCTGCAGAAAATACAGAAAAGCACAAATACTTACCAACTAATCTGAAGCCAAAACTTTTGACAGAAGGCACTTTTAGAGCTTAACTCTTCTCTGTTGCAACAATTTACTCTAATTACGTACACATTTCTTGAGGGGCAATTGGGTGCACAACTAATTAAACCAGTATTGATGTCTCTAAATGGCATGACTATTGTGATGGGCATTAAATGTCCTATTTCATGACTCAACCCAAACCAATTAAGTCTCAAAGCTCATCACTTTCATACCCACCACTGCTGTTATTAGTGGCATTGGTGGAAAAAAATAAATAAATAAACAGAGCAATAAGGGGAAAGATACAGCTTTTTCTGTTGTTTTTTTGTTTTTCATTTCAGTGAAATGTTTTCACATTTTAGACAGGGGTAACAGTGGCAAGGAGGTTGGGTTCTCTCTATGGGGGAGGTTAGGGTTAGATTCCAAGCCATATGATAAGTGATTTCCCAGCCTGGGATCAGTCTATATATTCTTTCTTTGATATGAAGTATTTGCCTAGTAATGCTAAATTAAAGGTGAAAAAGAAAGTGAAAGTGAATTATTTGTGACACACACCACTGCACACAACGAAATGTGACCTCTGTTTTTAACCCATCACCAAAGTGAACAGTGGGCAGCTTATAAGCGTGGGGGAGCAGTGTGTGGGGACGGTGCCTTGCTCAGGGCACCTCAGTGGTAACTTGGCAGCTGGTGGACTCGAACCAGGAGCCGTTCGGACATTTAGGACTACAACATTAATGTATTCAGAATTTAATAAAGTAATTACCCAGCACTACTTCTTTTTGTGTTTTATGTTTGTATCACAACAAAAAAATCTTAGAGTAAGTCTCGCTCCTTGTAGTACGTGATGATAAAATACTTCCAAACTGCTGACATTATTGACTCACTTGTCATTGAGAGCAATAAGACAATGAACTGCAACAGAAAAAAATCCCTACAACACTCAGCCATGTTGTAGTGAAACTTCCTTACAGATTTTCAGGTAGCTGGATCAGGTTTTTGACTACGAGTATGCAAATTATATATCAGGCTGTTACATTAACAGATAATTGCATCATAAAATTTTGCGAGACGTTCTTCAGGTAACAAATACAGTTTGTTAAAGAAACAATCATTATTTTAATGATTTTGAGATATAAATTACAATTAGGCAGTCTTAACAGCTTGGTGCTAGGATTAACTCTCTAAGTGACTGCATCTCTGATCCACTAAAACGATGGTTTCATCAATTTTGCACATCTTATATTATAGAGACATATTTGCTACATATTATATATTGGGCTGTAAAGAGGGATATGTGTTAAATAAGCAGAAACTTTATTTAATAAAACATGTTTCCTGTGATTCTGACTGTTTGAGCCACTGCTCAACTTTATCAGTGCTTTGCAGCAACAGGAGCCAAATAAGAAGCAGTGGTTTGGGTCCCTTAAATAACTCTTCACAGGAAGAGCTAACCACACAGCTAAAGGAGAAGAGCTGAGTCAGTGAAGTGGGAGCGTGAGCACGAATTTGGACTCATCACAGCAGGGCTGCATCACATTAGAGGGACACACGGGAAATGTGAAATCTCAAGGGGCATACATACAAGCACAGTCTGCTCGTAGTGCTGCACTTAGAAAACTTAATAGACATACATATCTTAACTAAAGAAAAATAAACATATTGTTCTGTTTTATCTATGATACAATTATTACCCAGACAGCTGTGCGACCCAACCTTAAGAAGTATCTGTGACAGTATACTGCATTAGCCAGGGTACACATTAAAATACAGATATTTGTATGGGTTTGTAAAATATATTTTCAGGAAAATCATTGTCAGCAACCTTTACAGCAGTAAAGCAGTTTTGCCAAAAAACTTTTGAGTACTGACATTTTGACAGAAATGTAATAGGTAAAAGCACCTATGCAGCATGACTGGTGATAAAGTGGTTGGGACCAAGACCATATGTATCAAAAGATTAGAATCTTTATTCCAACAAGTCAACGTGAGCTTAAGCCCATTAAATTTCACTGTCACTGCATCTTCAGCTAGAACTGAAATCCAGTTGTTATATAGAAAAACTTTATACCAAAATTAAAACAATTTTCTGGCCAATGTTATAAAAAAAATTAAAAAAATTGATGATTATCTACCTTGCGTGTCTGCTGTTCACCCTGAGCTAAACTAAAGCACAGTTACTTACCTGAGCTCTGTGCAGCCTCTTGAGCTCCTCCTGCTTGGCTTGCCGTCTTGCAGCTTTCTGGACTTTTCGTGTCAGTTTGGCATTCAGCTCTTCTTCTGTGTAGATTTTCTGATAAAACAACAAAATATTGGACTGAGCCTGGTTCTTCACAAACTGGAATTCTGGACAGTAGGTCCCACAGAGCCCAGTTATTTTAAATAAAAATTAACAGAACAGAATAGAGGAAAAACCTGCTGTTTAAAATGTAAAAAGAAGTTAGGAACAACATCAGCAGAGCACTGTATCCTATCTTTACTAAACATCTCAACACTAACACATCTAGGAATTATTATTCTAAGGCAGCACACACACACAAATCCTGGGAAAGCATGTGACAGTGTGCGCCTGACTCACTGTTGTCATCTCAGTAAAACTTTCACATTTAAGAATGTTTTGGAATAAGAGAGTGTGAATAGGCAAGAGACATTTCTGCTTTTAGCTGAGCACATGAAAAGCTGGCGCAAGGAAGACAAAAACAGAACAGGCTGACTGGAGCATTGCTACAGTGACAGGAGAGGCAAGTTAATATCATACCAGTCAGACAGGAGCAGGCCCTGATATCAAGAGATGTCCAGAAAAAAAGAGTATTTTTGCAAGATTTTTGTTTTTTTAACAGAGTGGATGTTTCCAGAAGTGGGTGAGTGGACAAGTGAGTGTGCACCGCGGTCCGACTGTCGCATGCATCCAGAAGGGACAGTTAGCTGGAGGCCAGAGGAACATTAGGTATAATGATTGGAAACTGGTACATGCTGGGAGGTGTGGGGGGTGAAGTGGTGTTGGTTGGAGGGTATTAAATGGGAACATGTGTAATACTACCTTTGTGGCGTATGACCTCTTGAACGCCAGTGCGTGGGGAACATAAACAGACTTGGGAAGGACAAAACAAAACAAAAAAAGGTGAGGAAACAAACATGAAACAAATGATGTGATTAAAATGGGTTAATGATTATGTTGAACTGGTGAAAAAAATTAATTAATTAAAACAAAATAATATTTGAGCAGGTGTGATATAACAACAACAACGTTAACAACCAACTGAAGGATAACAACAGCCACACTGACATGACACAGTGACAAATGAGTATCTATGTTAATTCAGACCTAGTCTAATGCAGTGGTTTCCAGAGTGGGGGGCAAGCCCCTCTTGGGGGGCGTGACGATATTTAAGAGGGGCCAAGCAGGAGAATTATTTTAAATCTCATTGTTTTCTGTATTTAATCTATTAATTGTACTACTGTTTTTTTTCCTTTAGTTTCTTCATTGAAAATAAGCTTTTTGTAGTTTTGAAACAGTGGCTGTGAATATGTTGAGGTGGGGGAGACTGAACAATAGTCCATCAACATAAGGGACAAAAAAAGCTTGGAAACCACTGGTCCAATGAAACCAATAAAATCACAACTATGAACTGAAATTTGACTGTACAGCCAAGGATTTTAGAGACGTGTCCTTCAATTCCGCGGTAGACAGGTCTGTTTACGATCCCTCTAGTAATACAGTACACACATCTACTATAACTACAGATTGGGAAAACTATAAACACTATAATAGATTATTTTCAATGGCTATGTTCTGGGCATTGATTGAACTGATAATAGATTATTTTCAATGGCTATGTTTGATTGAACTACACAAGGCCTTTAGGGCAGGACTCACCTTTGATCTCTAATAAATGAAACTGTACACAGTCCAAAGCCATATTTATAGGGGGCAAAAGTCCCTTACTCACACAGTGTCATTGTGTCAGTGTGCAGATTTTAATGTGTTGGTTAATGCTTTCATACCTAAGCAACTAAGCTGGATCTACTGTATCTAAGACACCAAATACCCATACAAAATTTCCTAAAGGGAATTCCGGAGGGATTAATAAAGTTCTATCTATCTCTACAGACCAAGCAGCAGTGGAGACAGTTTGAATTTCAGCCAAAATGATCAATTTAAAAACATTAAATTGTATTGTTTTAATTAAAGCTCCTCTATGGCTGTCCCTCTAGTTTATTTAACAGCACTTTGCTTTGCTATTATACTCAAGAAGTCAAAGAGTACTGAGAGAGATGTTATAATTTTTTGTAACAGTGTTGACTTCAAGCGTTGTCACTATATCTTTGTCAAGCCTCGGGGTTTTTTCCAACATCAGTTGTTGCTATCTATCAAAAATTTTAAAAAGTACCTGTTAAATTGGCAACAGGTGTTGATGGAGCTTAATATAATTCTTTTTTATTGCTAAAACTGAGAGGAGAGAACCTTAGAGAGGATTGCAATGTTTGCCTTAGGCGAGGCAAACAAACAGGTCATGACTTAACATCCTCCAGAATTCCACAAAGTAGAGTAAAGGTCAATATAGGTAGTGGGAAACTTTGTTTGTTTTTGTCTATTTGTTTTGAGCTTTTTACTGTTTTGTAAAAGGCTTGTACAGCATAAATGTAAAAGGTTTTTTCCAAGCTTAGACAATAACACTTTATATTTCACACTGTGTTTTTTGATTGAAATTCAAAATAATTTACCCACTACTGCATAATACCTCTGCATTGTTCTCCATTTCCAGATCAACCTCCTTCCCCTGTAGTCTGTCTTTACTCCTCTCCTTTGCTCTAATTTTTCCCTTTAACATTCTCTTTTTTTCTTTCTCCATTATCTCCTCCTGAATGTTTTTTTTCTGCATGTCAGACACAAGGTCAAAGATGTCCATATGCCGCTAGGGATGGAGGAAATTATTCAGTTAAATTTATTCGAAGAGAAAGCACGGTCAAAAAGACACAAAAGCTGTGGAGTCTGGACATGTCAAAGGTCATAGAGAACTTCTGAAAGTGTTGTTTTGCTCATAGTTGTTTAAAGTGGAGTAAAAGAAAGAGCAGAAATTAAACACTGAATTGTTTGTCATGTCTTTCCACTCACTTCTGCCTTTGACTTCTGGGAGGATCGCTCTAGAACGTCATCACAGGACAGGTCCGAGTCCTCGGAGAAACTCAAGTTTCGGCGTGATTTTAAGTCTGTAAATAAACAAAAGAAAAATATATTCACAGCCTCAATTTCCAGATAAAGATGTACTGTAGATTTTAAACTCCAGATGACAATTCTCACCTGATGATCTCCCAGGAGGTGAAGTCGTCTTTCTCCCAGAATCCTGAGTGGTGGAGCTTGATGATGGTGTGCTTGGACATGATTTTTCATCCTTCTTCTTTTTGTCTTTCTTGTACCCTGAGAACACAGCCTTCCATAACGACTTATGTTTGGGAGGCGTTTCGGCTGTGCCAGAGAGCCTGCTACTGTCATTCTTGGCCTTTTTCTCCTTTTTGTTCTTGCGCGGTGAGAATAGGGAACTTCGTTTCTTGCTCTTGCTGGTGGAAGAGCTGTCCGACGATGCTGCTGAGCTGTCCAGACTCTTGTTGCTGCTGAAGAAACGCTCAGGTAGAGTCTCTGCCTTCTTCGACTCCAGGGCTTTCACCGCTGAAGTCTTTGGTGAAATGACCGACTTCTTACCTTTAACGGTGACATCTGGAGTCACGCTCCATGCCACTTTAGCCGAGGCCCCCTTATCAATGTCAGATTCTTTCATTTTGGTGAGCTGCTTAGCCATGGCGTCTTTCAGTGCCTGACTCTTCACAGACTTTTCCCGGGCCCTAATTCTCTCCTCTGCGATTTCCTTGGCCTCTGGTGAGAACTGAGTAGCCCTCTGTGGCTTATAGGCTGGGTTACTAGGGATATTTGGTTTACCATTTTCCATTGCTAGAGCCAGATGCAAAGGAGGCTTTTCTCTGTTTGGTTTGCTAGTGGATGGGGTATGGTACTTGTTTGAGCTTGTGTCAGGTGTTCTTTCATCGTATGCCTCCTCAACATCATCAGCAAATGGAATCTCCTCCACTGTCTCTACGAAGGACTTTCTCACCTCCGCCGGTCGAGGTTTCTTCTTTTCCCTCATCACAACAACAGGGACTGGTTCTGGTTCTGCCTTTGGGGATGACACTTTCCTGGGAGTAGGCTTCGGTGGAGACACTGGGCTCAGCTGGGTCCTTGGAGCAGGAACAGGAGTCTGGGTTTTGACTGGCTCTTTGGCACGCTCAGGTGGACGTTTTTCTGTCCCGTTGCCCCAAGACACTTGGTGTCTCTGCTGCCGTAGGACAGCTGGAGACTGATTAGCAGGCACAGGCGGCGGAGGACTAGAGGGTGGGGTGAGCATGGTGGAGTCATTGAAGCTCTTGCTGTTTGCCATCTTGCTTGCGGCTGCACTGCCATTCAACCCTGAACCCAAGCTACTGCTGAGTTCCCTCTTATCTGTATCATTACTCTTGGGTTCAACTGGAGAAATGGGAGTAATGACCTGACCCTCAAGAGTGATGTTCAGTCTGCGTATAACAGTTCGTCCAGTAACTGCAGGCTTCAGCTCCTCTGATACTTCTGGAGACCATGTCTTCACAGGGGTCGGCTCCTGCACATCAGCCTTAACAACACTCTTCTCTAACAATTTACTGCTGCGATCCAAAGGAGTTAGACCGAGGCTTTTTCTTATTTCGGCACTCTTCAACCAAAATTCCTCAATGATATCAGTCTTTCTGGATGACATTTCTTCTACGGAAGAATCTTTAGATGTTTCCAGCTCAGGCATGGTTTTGTCAGTTTTGGTCATAGGTGTTGAAGTGACTGCAGGGACGGGCTGTGTTCTAACAGGAGACTCTGAGGTGAGCTGTGACGAAGGCTCGTGACAAGGCAGGGGCTGGGCACAGATTGGGGAGAGAGGGTTTCCTGTGAGAGGGCAAATGGAACGCTGGGGGTAAACTGGAGATATAGGAGTGCGAGTCTCCGGTAGGGAGGTGGGCTGAGAGCATATGGGAGACGTAACAGGAGACTTGCCCACAGAACTGACAGGTGAATCGATTGTTGGTTTGATGGGAGAGGCAGCAGGGGATATGATTGGAGAACTAGCTGACAGTGTGCCAGGAACACTGACAGGTGAAGCAACTGGAATAGGAGAGGGGACGGATGAACGGCACAGTGGGCTTTTAGCAACCGGAGAAGGCGTTGTTCGCTCAGGTTTCTTTTCGTCAGGAATGAATGGGTCTGGGAAAAAGCGGGTGTCGGGAGACTTTACAAGAGGCATCTGCAAGGGAAAAAAAGATGGTAAGGATTTCATCAACATATTTTCAATAAGGTACTGCAGGAAAGGATTTCTCACCTGAGTCTCTGGCTTTTGTGGTGATTTCAAAGGAGAAATGATGAGATCTTCTTTCTGAATTGGACTAATGCTCGATTGGTCTGTGTGGAAAAAAAAATACACCTGTCTATATTCATTCTTTGTAGACACAGGTATTGAACTATGAACTCCTGGCTGGCACCTGATTTAAAGAAAGAGAGCCAACAGATCTTTTTTTTCATAACTGTTGTGTGAGTTTCTTTATCATCTTGGAGGAAAAACTGCTTGCTAACAAAAAACATCACAGGTCTCAAAGTTATAATGGTGCATTATTTTAGCCATATGAGGGAGAAGCTGAAAAGAAACTTTTTACGGAATAGATAATGGACGTTATATTTTATTTTAGTATTTTATTATATTTATATTTATCAAGCCAAAACCACTCAAATTCCAGCAGTTAAGATTTAAACTTTTATATAAAGAGATTTTTGCATTTTTAAGGTTATATTCTAATGGTCAACATATAATTGAATATAGTTAAAAAAAAGTTTTGTTAGTAAAAAAAGTAAAACTATTTCTCTACATAGCCTTCAATTTGAGACATTTTTGAAAGAGGAGATTTAGGATTCTCTTTTGTATGATTCATGGGGATGTTTTTTGCAACAGGTCACAAGACATGACTTTTTCATTACCTTGTCAAATGTTATTTTAAAAAAAGGTTTGAATCATTTTAAGTGGCTATATTCAAGGTGGTTAAAATTGTAAAATCTTAATTTAATTTAAAATTAATCAATCATCTTAATTTACTTACTACATTTAGATCTACATAAAAACGTTTTTGACCTTTGACTTTTCATACTCTACACCTTCTGGTCGCACCTCTGTATTCCACTATGGATCATGAGGAAAGAGGAAATAATTGTGTATAAAAAAAGTTGACATGTACCAATACTTGAAACCATTCCACCACTTTCTAATTGCTTGTCTTCTTCAGGAAGGGCTTCAGTATTTTCTGATTGGTGCAAACGAGCCTCGGCTTCCGCATCTGAAGGGATGTCATCTAAAATGAACATTATAAAAAGCTGTTTATAGCCTAAAAGCTTCAAAATGTTCCTGCACATTTGTCACTGTAATGCAATTTCAAGCAAGAGTGTTACTGGTGACATCAAAAGGCCGGGCCCATTGTCACAGTGTTCTTTGTATTAGAGTTTAAGAGTTTACCTTGATCAATCTCTGTGCTAAACTCCATGTCAGCGGTGTCTGCCTCTGCCTCCGGGTCTTCATCGCCGGGCTCTGACACAACAAAGAAATTGAAAGAAATAAGATGAAACAGGAACACATAAAAAAAACTAATGGGATTTTGAGGGCTGGGCACAGAAACGTAAGACTGAAGTAAGCATTTCTATCTGTGAAAGCTTTTTTATAGAGAACGTAATGACAATTAAAAATAAACCATAAAGGTGCAGAAAGAGCACAGAGCGTAATGAGAAGCAATACATGCAAAGAGGCATGTGCATGCATTTTATCTGTAAAAAAAATGCAAAAAGTGCAACCAAAGTAGTAATAATGCTGGTTATGTAAAATGCAGAAGTTAAAATAAATTTGATGAGGAAAAAAAAAACAAAATGAGGAAAAATAATAATCCACCCAGTTAATTTATGCAAGAGTGAGATTATTGTGATCATTGCATCAAAGGCCCTGTGTTTGATACTGGAAATACTGGAAGAGTATCTGGTTTCGTTAAGTCTGAGCTTGAGGGGTTGAGTATGCGTTCAATAAAGAACATAAATGCCTCCAGTGAATCCAAATATAGTGCACGTAAGCTTTCATTCTATTCATTCAGGCTTTTATGCAGTGAGAAACACACGGGCGACCGAATACTTCTGAACACCGAGCCATTGAAGAGCCATTAGCAGGTTAGTCTGAATTTATAACAGTAACAGCAATGGAACATATCCCATTTTACCCATTATGGCAGTAAACACTGTGGTATCAAGTGTTGACAAGCATTAATGGATCACTGGTCTATGGTCTAAACACTTTCTACTGTATATTGTAGAACATAAGTGAAGAGAAAATGAAACTCTTAAAAGGTGTGCAGGACAGGAGAGAGGAGAGTGGGTTATGAGAACAGACACTGATCTGACTGAAAACCTCCAGAGTGACAACTTTACAGCATGCATGCTGGTGAGTTTACTGGTCCCTGTACATATTGCTGCATGCTCCTGGTAGCGCCCAGCTGTGAGACAGACAGTGTGTGAGCCTAAAATTGATACAATGATCCATTTGAACTCTGAGCTACCTCCAGACATGGACTCCAACCAGACTCTCACTGCCTCGTGTCGGGGGGACATGTGGATAGGTGCTATATTCAAACCCCAAAGAAACGAAACGAGGAGGTATAGATGGAAATAACAGTTAAGAAATTAGACACATGGGAATAAATTAAAAAAAAAAAAAAACACAGCACAACACAAAGAAAACAATCACAAAAGCAGAACAAAATCAAAATGAAGCAGAAAAACAGCAACTCTAAATGTCAAATTAAAGTGGAACAAAATTAGACATTACCAGACAATAAAAGAAATCTAAAAAAAAAGTATAACGTGAGAGATGATTATATACAACTAGGTGGTTAGATGTTGATGGGAGCTCCACGTGTTAAAACAGAACAGCAGCATCCACACACTGATAACATACTGGAAGACCCTGATTTATTAAATTGGGAGACCCACAGTATCCACTGGTGCTCAGCTCCTCAGGGTGGGTTACCTGTGGAGGAGGGCTGTGTGAGCTCTGAGGGTTGGGAGAGGTTGGCAGCCAAGGCTGACTGGCCTTCCTTCTCTCCCTCAGACTTTTTTCTCTCCACAACAGGAACGGCCATGGGGTCCACGGGCTGCAGGATCTGTTGGATCTGTAGGTTCCTTGCTAGATGTGGGTGTTGGTGTTTGCCGTGTGATTTTTTTTGGGTGACATGAATTTGTGTGAAGCATTAAAGGGGACGCAGACAATGAGAGAAGACATGAATACAGTGGAAAGAGGGAAAAAAGAGGAAGAGAAAGACAAATATGAGAAAGAGACAGAAAAACTAAGTACTGAAGTACACTGATAATCAAAATATCATATGTAGCCACAAATGAGGCTGCATGCAGTGGACTGCAAAATTAAACCAGCCTTGTGAGCTTTAAAGACAGATGGTTAAGGAAATAAATTGTTAATAAGAAACCTTGCTCGTTAATATCAAACCGTATCTGCAGAAAGAGACAAACTTTCCTGCATCAGATCTATTTTAATATTTTAAGCCACGTACAAAATTAGTTTTTTTCTGATGGCTGCTCAAAGTGAAAGGAAAACAATTTCCTTTGAAAAGCAATGCAACTCACACCACAAAACGCGAGCAAAGAAAAGGAAAGAAAAAAAGAAGGAAAAGGAAAATAAAAAGCACATTTTGAAGAAACCCTTAAAAATGAAAACCAAACCAGCCGGGATTAAACATCAAACTCAAAATTACTGAAGTGCATCCATAGTCAGTTTCTGCTGCTACCTTTAAATGTACCAACATCCTCTTCATCTGTGAGGCACTTCTCCAGCCAGAGGCCAGACTGGAGCTCTCTATCCCAGGGGCAGTAATCTCCCTCTGCCAGTAGGGGGAGACACAGCCCCACCACACAGAAAGGATAAAATGTACAAACATAGTGGACACGAGAAAAGTAATGAAGGGGAGGGAGTGAAGAAGGAAACAGATGTCAGAAGAAGAGGAGACAAGATGTCTGAAAAACGAATGTTGTCCAAACACGTAATGAGACAAATTTGGAAGTGGAAACACACAAAGAAGAAAACAGAAAGTCCACGTCTTCACAGACTACACACAGACTAAAAGGTTTATTCACCTTCACTGGACTCTGGTTCATCTTCCTCCTCCTCTTTGTCCTCCTCTTCGTCTTCTTCATCATCTTCATCTACCTCTCCATCTCGACTGACAGTGTCACCCTGAGCTTCATTCTCTTCATCACATTGGTCACCCCTCAGTTTGGCATGAAGCTCCACAGCCTCCTTCCAGGGAACACCACCCAGGTCTGATGGACTTACAGCCTGCTGCCCCAACTCATTCTCCTCCTGCTCCTCCTCTTCTTCTTCCTCTTCCTCTTCTTCTTCTTCTTCCTCCTGATCCTGCTCATGGTCCTGGTCACACTCATTTTCGTCTTCTTCTTCCATGTCAGACTCTGAACTACTGTTGAAAAAACAAAACAAAACAAGTGTTACAGTGAGTAAAATTAACAGCCCAAAGAAACAGAGCAGACAAGCTTTGGTCATTGTCATTGACTGTCATTAAACCATTGAATGTTAAGCAGAGGCTAAGGAGTAAAGTATTAAACTTTACATCACTCTGATTGCATGGTAGATTTTGCATCACTTCCCAAGTTCAGCATGCACTTGGTGTATTCTGTACTGAAGATTAAGTGATAAATTCTGGTCGGTAGATACTGACAGACCAAAAGATAAAGATATAAAAAGTGCTCCCCTTGAGATCAAACAGGTCTCAGAGTGTAGTCAATCGCTAAGTTCCAGCTGTCGGGACAGTGCAGTTGCCTGGCTGTAAAGTGCACAGCTGTATACCTTCAACAATTACAAGCTACTTTTTTTTTTTTTTAAACTTGACCCAATTTCTAATGAGAATGCATGAATTTTCAAACCACATTTTCACTAGGTGATGTTTAAATTGTGTACCAAGATTGTGCACAGAGATTAATTTCATAACAATCAGGGAGATTTTATTTTTATAACACGTGCAAAAAAATGTCAGAAACAAATTGTCAACTCATGAGTTTCCCTTATGGTGTTGTTTTGTGATTGTACCTGGAACCCAAGTCAGCATCTGTGGCCTTGTCCAACACACTGCTGAGGTTGTGTTCCGCCAGCGTCTCCTCAGGGACCTCCTCCAGTTCCTCCTCCCTCTGAAGGGACAGACGGTAGTTCTCTAGCTCAATACGCTCTGGAGTTCCTCGCAGACGCTTAGCTATGCTTGGTTCCTGCAGTCCATTGACCTCTTTTATTGGAATTCCAGGTTAAGGAGTAGATAAGTACGAGACAAAAGGAAAAGGAATAAAAAAAGAATATAATGATGAATAAATGAGCTTTAAAATACAGTGCAATGATAACCAAGCTACATCTTATTAATGGAATCAGGTGTCATTAGAATCTAATTCTAACATTATAGGTGCAGATGCAGGTTTGGTACCTTGCCATTTTCCAATCTCGTCATGCCTAAAATGACTGTGTGCTGGTGAATTTGAATGGTTTGAATAAAAGTGATTAAATTAAAGTGCTTTTTTTTCAATGGTTGCAACCCTAAAAAATTAACTTGCAGACATAGCTCTCCTCATAAGAAAAATATGATGTTAAAGTAAGTCAAATCCACTTTTTTTGTATATTATGGGAAATATCAATTAAAAAATGAAATCGTCAAAATAAAGAAAATGGGAAATATCAATTAAAAAATGAAATTTTAAAGTCAAAATAAAGTGTAGTATCAAACAGATATTGAAAACATAAATTTAAGTATATATTCTTAACTAACCTTTGAATGAGTGAAACAATGACTATTTAATACAAGGCTAAATCTTTGCAGCAAAGAAGCTAAACAAGATTACTTTATCAGTGAGTGAGACAAACCAATCAGCCACACAGACCACACGATCAAATTAGCTGGGAAGGAGAAAAATAGCAAGAAGGGACAACAGAGCCCCTCTAGAGTGGGTGGAGCCAGTCACTGATGGACATACAGTAGAAGAGGAAGTTACAGGAAAGAAGAATCTAGATGATTGTGTGCCATCTGGTGGCACATCCATAAAAACAAGATGGTGTAAGGAATATTAAGGAGCCCCTGGCTCTACTGCCAGATGCCAAAGTTTATGTTGGTGTGACAGCAGACAGGAAAAGAAGGATACCTGAGGGCTGGAGCTCCGAGGATGGAGATGCTGCTGCTTCTACCGCCATTGACCTTCCAGGGGCATCGACTGTTGCTGCGGGAGTTTGAGGCAACAAGTTCTCCTGAAAGTGCAGAAAACACTAGTTTACACAAAATAAATTACATTAAAATATTTATTATTGATGCTGCACAGAATTTCTTAAGTATCTTTGGAATCAAATCAAAAACTAATTACCTGAGCTGTGATTGGAGCAGGGGAGGGAGCAGGTCTTTTTCTCTGAGCATAGCCAGAGAGTCGGTAACAGTAGTGGGGCTTACAGTAAAATTTCCCTGTAGCATGAAGCAAAAATGACCAAAGATTTAAAGAAAATCGTATCCAAATACATCATCTTTGATGCAGAAGTTCTCGGTGTATGACAGAGAATAAACAAATTAGACAAAAAACTTCCTTTTTGTCTTATTTGAGACCATCCAGTGGGTTTGACACATGATACAACAACAGCTGTGTTGTCTCACTGAACAATCTAGTGCCTGTTCTTGACAACAATAGAGACTGGACTGAATCTGCTGCAGGGTCACTGTTGTACCACATCAGGTCCTTCTAGACATCAACTGATACTTTACTCAACTACTTTTTTTACCTCTTGTTTTGTTGCAAGAACTTTTTCTGACCTGCATAGATTTGAATAAACTTGCTACTTTAAACTGATTCTTTTTGCAGCTTATTGCGTTAAATCCCAGACAGAATAAAAGAAACAGAACCTGGCATCTGCAGCCAGGTTATTATATTGGTTTGTATTAAAAATTAGGCCTTGTCCACATTGGTTTAATGTTATGAAAATAATTTCCTAAAAAGTTTTAAATTGTTAAATGTATGAAAATATAATAATGACAATAAAGGCAGCATACAGTCCTGTAATGGCAGCCCGTGGCCTGTATCAGGTCCCCCGGCCACCTATTCGTGGGCAACAAGTGAACCAAATGAAAAGCCTGTTTGTTGTTTGGTCAACACATGTAAACTGGATCATATAATTAACAATTTCCTTTTTGAGAAAACATAAAAACAGTATGTGATATATCTAAATCATCTTATCCATAGCATTTACGTAGAGGTATATTACGTATAAAAGTATACTGACTTGATTTCTTAAACATGTTTAACCTCTCATCTGAGAGGAAGAACCGAGTAAGCTTCTCTGATGAAGATGTGAATCAGCTTCAACAAACTAAAACAGTCCAGTTACCCTTAACAGCTCTGGAGTTTATGAGATAAATGCATCATCAGGGAAACTGTTCATTAACATTATGGTAATTACTTCTTAATACAGCAGTAAATGTTTGGATTCTTAATAATGTTTTACTTTATTAATTCTCATTTTCTACCACTGTCAACAACCTGCTCTATCAAATTCCTAGACTGTCAGTTACTGGTGATGCGAAGGATGGCTGTGTGCTGTGTTTGACTTGACATTAGCACAAGTTGCATGGCACTTTAAAAATGTATGGGCATTGTGATGAAACGTTAGCCATAAATTCCTTTAAAGTAAAAAGATAAATTCAGTTTATTTGGGCCATGTTTGATCTATAAAAGTCACAGTGATGTGCTTGAAATAAAAGGGGAACGTTCTCACCATCCTCTACATCAAAGGCGTAGGAGGAAAGTCGAAGTGTGGTGCCACAGTAGTCACATTTAAAGCAGCTGCGATGGAAGAACTTCCCCTCCGCACTCAGCCTCTCCATCACGTACACACGCTTCCGACAGAAGAAGCAAACGTCACTGCCTCCGATGTTGACAGGAAACTCTTTTCTGAGCGAGCCCTGTGGAAACATAAATCATTGTGGCGGACTCAAGATCAAAAACAAAGATAAACACAAGAATGGCAAAGACTAGTAAACATTATCAAACCAAAATCTCAACAGGTAGCTGTTACAGTTTGATGGAAAATATAAGGTATTTTACCATCTAATGACCAGCTCACAGCCATTTAAAGGGTTACACAGTATACATGTGGTGTAGTGAAAGGCAGAAAAACTCATCTGTATTCACAACAACAAAAACAACAGCACAGTCTTCATTACACTACAGGTGAAAAGGAGCAGCATCAGCTCAACCACTGCTAGCTAAAGTAAAAACACTCTCTGGCCACATGCTGTTCTGCAGCGCTTGGACAACGTACTTACCAGGTCCCTTTTTTCAGGAAGGGGTTTAGCGTCTCCCTGAGAATTAAGTTGACCGGCTATCTGCTCACTCATTGAGCTAACTCCACCTGTGTACATCCTCACACAGCGCTATTAACAACATAAGGGAAAACAAGAGGGGAATAAGGATTAGACAAGAAATGAAAAAGAAAGAAAATTAGGAAATAATTTAGAAGAAAACAAGAGCGTGAAGAACCGGTGTCTGTGGCAGAGGGATTAAACAAAGTTTTCAAGTGTACTTCAACCTTGGGATAAGTTGCATATTCTCCTTGAAAAAATCTCTTAAAATCCATTCTTCATAAAAGCTGTGTGTAACTGAAGCAAATAGGAATGTGGGATATTAATACCTACCAAGTCACACACAGACATGGAGGAAAATTAAAATTATCGATACATTAGTTTGCACCTTGTACACAGTGTGGCTTTACTCCAATGAAATATAGTACATACTTCATCAAAATGCCTAAAAAGATGATGAAGATGATTCAAAGTCACAAACCAAGGACAAATCCCTTCAGCAGAACATGCCATTAGAGTGTGGCTCTCTGCATGCCAAGGTAACAGTGCATTTCAACGTTGATTAATCTGTTTGGCGACACATCTTGCTACCACACTGCTCCTCCCATCACAAACTAATACCAGGGACTGACTTGGAACATTAATCACTGGAATCATAAATGACTTCAAGCAAGCCCCCACATAAAAATAGGATACGTCATGTAGGATAAGATTGACAGTAAACATTTCACTGTTCAATCTTAATGACACGTCTCGAATCAACTCAGGCGGTGTGTTAGGCACATTTCCACACATACAGTAGGTAACACACTGGAGTTCATGATTGGACCAGTGCAGCTTGTTAGAACCACTGCAATACATTCCTTTCAGGCATGACGTGACTACCTGTCTGAGGGTGTCAGAGGAAGAGGGGGCAGACTCATGGGGGGTCTGGGCTCTGGCCAGGTGCCATTGTTCCATAAAAAACCGTGAGGGCTTTTTCTTGGGCTCCACACAAAAGAGAAAGATGAGATGATTAAGAAGGCCAAAATTTTGAAAACACTTTTACACAGCCACATGCTTTTAATTAGCCTGATGCTAATAAATTAGTATACATTTGTGCTGTTAATCACAATCCATGTAATACTTTACTCAGCTGCTTATCAGCAATGCCGAAAACTGTGGACGACTTTTCTGAACCCAAACATATTAGTAGTTTTACAATTTCAAAGTCTGAATGTTTTCTGCCGATGCTATTTCTGAGCCACAGCAATGGAACCAAATTAACCAATTGAAGTGGATTCTGATTGTCAAACGCACACACTTTGTTTTAAAAACATCTTTTAAAAAGAAAAAAAAAATCAAACCCACGACAATTCTATGAAAACTTGCACATTAATAAGCTGTATAAATATTTGACAGACAGCTGTCTGCAATAGATATTCCACCTTTGGTCCAACTGACTTGCCCTCTAACTGGGAGGCCAGCTGGTCGGCCCTCTCCTGAATACTAAGCACATATAAGGGCGTCTGGTCATCAGAGAGCAGAGGCCTTGACGACTCCTACAGGAGAACGGAGGATTCAATCACAAAAAGCAGTGTACAAGTCTAAAAAAGGTTTTTATCCTCTAACTTTTTGGTGGTTTTCAGACACAATCCCTCCTTCAAACAAGCAAGTCTTTGTGACCTATACAATACAGTGTTTGTTAACCAATGTTTGCATTGTTCTCACTGACGGTCTTTAATTTATGTAGTAATGTAAGACTAGGTGGGTAAACTATGAAAGCCACGCCTGCAGTTAGTAATAATCAAACATCTCAACATCTTTATCATGAAACTGATGAACAAAGGAAATATTTTAATTGTTATTTCTCTGAACAACAATGGTTGATGTGTTAGATCTCAGTCCACAGCACAAAAGACCTAACCTTTTGAGAGTCATGAGAAGAAAGAGGTGACCCAGGACTGAGGCCTCGGGACAAGTACCACTGCTCTAAAAAGAAGTGGGATGGCTTTTTCTTAGGCTCCATGGACAAAAAAATAATATTGACAGAAGCCATTAAACTGGAGCAACAGAACATAGCATCATATATTACACAAAAATATATAGAACATAGCATCATATATTACACAAAACTTAAATAGTCAAAACTGTGTTCAGTGTTTCCCCTATGTTTTGTCTAACCGTTCAACCTATACTCAACTCCAATTTTCTGCTAGAAGTGACGAGAAAGTAGAAGAGACAGAGAAAAGGTGCTTTATACTCTACAGCATGGGTGTCCAATAAAGTGAGTGCAATCTACCTGTAGATCACACAGTGAGTGCTGGTAAAGTATTTTTAAAAAAAGTATATTTATGTAATTGTACTTGCTAATGCTAATCACTACCTAATGTAAAACCATATAGGTATTAAATCGTACTGTTCTATAGAGCTGTATGCATTTAATCAAAGAACCCCAACATATAATGTATACATAGTATATTAATTATATTATGTAATGTGTAATGCAATGTAATGAGTAAATATATACTGAATGTTTTAAATGTAGATAGACGTAGATAGACCATTTTAGTCTTTTCATTTAAAAAGAAGCTCCCAAGCTATACGTGTGGGTAACATTGATCTACAGAGAATCAACCTCATTATTACAACAGCTCAAGTCAGGTCACAGGCAGATCATATTAACCCCAAAATTAGGTTGTGTCCATCTTTAGCCTTGTTTCAGTCACAGTTCCATATACAGAAATAAATAACCATTTACATGAACGTCAACATCAGTGACTGTAAAAAAGATATTTGCTGCATCTAAATTTTGGAAAAACAGCCCACCAGGTGTGATAACCTTTGTAAGGGAAACACTGAACCATGCACATGCATTGTGTTCACCTGTGGTGGTTTGTCAGGTTTGCAGTTAAAATTTGAAATAAGCCAGTCAGTTCGCTCCTGTATACCAGGTATGTGGATTGGTCTCGGCTGCGGTGGCTCCCCCTCCTGTAGAAGAAGCTCTACTGAGACTGAATGCAGAATGAACCTTTATGCTCTTTACTTTTAAGAGGGAAGTCGGCAAACTTTTTGGCTCACAGGCCAAAGTGAGGTTAAAAGTTTAACCGACAGACCATGTCTGGCCCATGACCATGGTTTGCCCAGGTCTGTTTTAAAACTATAGCTTTATATAGAGTTCTTGTTTTTCAAGCAGATCTCAGTTAACTACAACCAGCTACGTACAGACAATAGAAATACATTAACTTCACTATTTCTTATATTTTACTACTCAAGAAAAGCTGCTCTTCCTCTGGATTTCACTGTATGTCCATGACAACAGAAAAGAGCAGACACATGGGGTAGCATTAATTCTAAATAGACAAAGCCCTGAAAGCAGCTGTTGACTTTCACGTAGCAGACGAGCTTGTTAAATTTCCTGAAATAAAGTTCAACCGTCCCAAGTTCCAGGAGTCTTCATTTACAAGCTACGCCATCCAAACCAAGTGCCCTTTAGCATTAACATTGGCAGCTTCTTTAATAATGAGGCACTCACTACACACTCACAGGGGAGTATGCCAGACACAGTGTCTAGAAAATCCGATTGAGAAATGCAGCATTTTGTCATTAGCACTAATATCAAAGTCAAGTGGACCTAATTATGAAGACTGGTTGGAAAGATGCAAACGTAGAGTGAGAGGGTATTATTTCCAGGGATGTATGACAGAGATGTATAGACGCAGACAGAGACACTACAGTTTTATGTATCACCTCTGAGTGAAGAGAGAGCAGTGAAGTGGAGGAAGAAGAAGGAAGCAGAATGGTTTTCTTAGGGCAGCTCCGAGAGCCCGAACTGGACAGTTGGTCTGCGCCACTTCTGGCCTTGAGAGATGAAGAACAGGAACAGCCATGTAAACAGAAGATGATGGTGATGATGATGATAATGAAAACGACAATCTAGTACTTATGACACAAATATTTATTTTCTATATGTTAATTCAAATGTCCGTATACAACTACAATACAAAAAATAACAATTCTAGGGTTTCTGCTATTTACTTTAAGCAGTGTTGACTTGTTGCTACGTAATTATTGTTGCCTCTCCTATAGAACTGGGGCAGACACGCAATACCTGTGTTACCATTACTGTACTCTAAATATTGATCATCCTAAAGTGTCTATGCCTGCTAAGTGGTCTTTGGTTACAAAAACCATATGCCGTTTAAACTAACAAACCTGTAGAACAAATTAGGGGTATACATTTTAAGAAAAGGCTGAGAAAAGTACTGTTGGCAAACAGTATGTAAAAACAGTATGTTTTTGTGTAAAAACATACTGTACAATTTACTAAAGGAGCATAAAGAGATAAAGTGTAAATACGGTATAGAGGAGCTTATAAGATGTGATTAGAAAAGGAAAATAAGAATGTAGGTATTTATTCAATAATGAATGTGTTGCTATACCTGCATTTAAGTCACTACATTTTCTACCAGGGCAAAAATTGGAAATTGTGTTTCCTTAATTTTGAGGTTATTAATATCATAATTGTATTGGGACATTTTCATTTCATTTTCAACATTGTCTCTATAAATGCTTTTCCTTAAATGTATGCACCAGCAAGAAACTTCCAATACACTGCAAGTACAAAAAAAACAAACCAGAGAACTAAGTCCCCTTCAACAGCAGTGTCTGAGCCTTTAGCTCAAAGTCTGTGATGTGAATGTTTAAACTGGAGACAAGACAAAAGACAAGCTTTCTAGGCTGCGGGAGGAGAGAAAGGGATTTGGCACTTAACTCCATCCACTTTGTTTTTCAAGGAAAAAAACTGTTCAGCAGTGTGACAGACAGAACAGAAAAGACAGCTACAGCTGGTACACTACAGGGCCTGCAGGAGTGAGTGCAGCACAGGGACAGATTACTTTGTGAACAGGAACATTAACTCTGAGCAGGACTGCTGGCTAACAATAGAAAAAAATAACTTACTGCTTCTAATGAGAGGACTGTACAAAGTATTACAAGCAACAGGAAGGAATAGGAAGAAGTTCTCATAGCAAGTAGTATATAAGTTGAACTTTTTTTAAGAATATCACAGTTTACATCACAGAGTACAGAGTTACACTATTAATTACTGACATACGCTTGGAAGCCGTAATAATAAATAAATAATAAATGACAGTGAACACTGTTGGTCATACATCGAGGACCTCTGAATAGTAATTCAATTGCTTGTTACATTGGGGGCTACAAAATGTTGCCATTTTCCAGCAATTTATGCAAAATATATTAATGGTTTCTATGAGACACCAACCCCTTCCTTCCAGTTGCATATGCACCGGCACATTATTTATTCCACATCTTAAGATAAGGAAATCTTATTTTAAAGGGACGTAAAAGGATTCTGGGTACTACAGGGCTAGCATACCTGCTCCCCTTTATGAGGCAGCGTCTGACACTTGATCATTTCTTTAAAACGAATGCTCAGCTGCGCTTGCTGTTGTGTACGTCTCTGAGTTTGGACAGTTAGAAGCAAGGAGGAAAGACACTGTGACTTTGGAGGAACATAAACAAATTTCATATCAACACAACTGTACAAAACTAGATTTGTTAAACATAAAAATCAATCTTCAGCAACTCCAACAATCTACCATCTGTTTGTGTATCATGAAGACCATGACCAGGCAACACGAGGCAGATGTGTCAGTATTACACACCACATGAAGGTATGGTCAGAGATGTTCAGTCTTCGTGTTAGTTTTCAGTGGGGTAAGGGTAAACACTGGAACATTCCCACTCTTTACCTTTCTCCATGCAGGTACAGGTGCCAGGCGAACTGGCTCTTTGACAGGGGGTTGGGGTTTTGAAGTGGACAAAATGCAGTCCAGGTTGAGCACTGAGTTCGCCTTTAGAGATATGAATGACAGCCCATGTGGCCAGCGAGAAGGCCACAGTAACCATGGAAGGCATCATGGAACAGTCCATGATATGAGACAGCAGACAAAAGGAAAGAAAAATAGAAATAGAAAAGAGGAAGTGAATCACGGTGGCACACAGTGGTCATTGCGGCTGGAAAACAGAGGAACTGAGTAGAGGCCTCAAGATAATATTGAATTAAAGAACCCTGTGCGACACATGCCAAGATATATTTACTCAGTAAATATTCATACAAAACATTGATCAATGATCAATGATAGTAAAAACAGAACACACCCTTGAAAAAATAACAGCAACACCATCCATTAAGACATCTCACACACCTTCACCACCAACCACTAAGTTGCTCACTACAAGGCCATGGAGGAGCAAGGGTCATATAGAAAACTGACCATTCTAATAAGCAAGGGTTTGGGTCACAGCTAATGCCTTTGTGCTGAACAGTAATGTCTTTCATTTTAGAAAAAGGGAAATATGCATGGCAGCATCTACAGTTAACAGTTATTTAGTTCCATGATAAGAACTTCAGAAAATCTCTTGAATGGAATCCACCTCCCATTCATGAGGCTTCTTCAGTTGTAACCGACTAATGACAAACTTCCTGTTACCGTTACACCTGGATATTAAGTTGTTATGATTAACAATGCAGGTTCAAATGTGTAAGCATCTCCTCACTCTGGGTGTGAATAGTGGCCATTAAAAACACTTTGGCGACACACACGACTCATTTTTATGTCAATGGCTGTCAATGATTTGCTGTTCATTCTGCACTTGACGGCAGTTCACATCTTCTTCAATCAGCTGCTGAAACAAACTGTTTCACTTTAAACAACGATCCACAATCTTTTTTGTAACAAGAATCAGCCTTTACTGCGGACCGGTAATACCGCAGCATCTTTGAAGGATCACTAACTTCCAAAAGTTCCACTTCCAAAATAAAACATCTTTTAGACTTTATTCTGTTAGTATTGGAGTCTGAATGACCTATTGTTTTGAAACATTGTGAGATTATTTTTCAATAAAAAAAGTATAGAGCTAAGACTGGACTCTTTTTTAAATGAAATATAAACAGAGGAACATTTTTTCACTGCAGCCCACTGCGGGTTGCTACCAAATGACCTATAGACTGGCCCCAGACAGATTTTAGATTTATTTTTTATTTTATAGTATACTATCTTCAATAATGCATCTTTTTACAGGATGACCAAACTTTTACTAGCTACTTTGTATAAAAAAAACAAAACAACAAGAATATTCCCAAGTCATTCCCCTTCAACACTGCCCAGTGTTCCCTCAGCCCACATCTTTCTCCCACGGCTCAGTTGATCCTCAGAAGCATTGTGGTTTGAAACCATGGTTTGGAAACTAATTCATTTCTAACTAATTCAACACAGTCTCTCCAGCCTAGTCAGCATTGAGAGGCCACCTACGTACATGTCCTGGAAACAATACTCAGCCTGACCAGTATTTGCATTCTGGATTTAGCTCATTAATGCAGTGGCCTACAGCCACTCCTCCAGGAGATTTGTGAAAAAAAGATCATATAAAATCAGCATAATGATTCAAGTAACAATTGTGAGGAAAACAAATTATGTGTGCTGATATAATTTGAACTTTTGGAAAGACCTTGTATGCTGCAGCCGGAAATTCTGACAAAATAAACTTTGTGACCTTTTCCATACCTGTCTTTTGAGTCCTGATGATTGGGCAGGGGCGTTCTCCTCAAACTTGGCAAGTAGCTGGGTGGCCATGACCTTAACTTTGTTATTATTGTTAGCAACAGCAGCAGAGTCCATTTTCCTGTCAGAGAGAATAGCTGAGACCGATGTCCTGTCATCACAGATGCTCCTGGAAACCTCCTCCTGCAGTTAAGAAAGGATTTTCTTTTTTATTAAGATAAATTGAGACATCGTGGCTGTTCAGACAGGTCAGACTGTTTCACAAAGTTTGAATCTGTGATACTCACATCCTCTGACTGACTTGTCTTTCTTCTCTTCCCCAAACTGTCCACATCCTTCTCTTTTTTGTCCTTTCACAGAAATACCATGGGTTATTTTTAAGTCAAAGTTTATTGTCAAATAAAGTTGATAATATTTGACAACTTTATTTCTTAAAAAGACCAGCTTCTGAAAAGAACCAACTTTTAAGATGTGGTACAGAATCAGAGACATGTACCTTTGGATTTCGCTTCCTTGATATTGCAATGCTTTGACCAAGTTTACTGAGGAAGGAGATGGGTGACTTGGTGCTGGATATGAGTGCTGCCTTCTCCTCAGGGCTCAGGTTTTGGTTATCTAGGTAAAATTACACAAAGAAAATAGGATTATACAAATACAATTATACAAACATAATAAGGTACATTTTTAAAATTTAAACTTCCACAGCTAATGCTTGAAGATGAATAATTGTTCTAAAAATTATTTTTTCTCTGGTGTCACCAGCTCTCACCTCCGGGTGGCACTGTGTCCTTAAACATCTCATAGAACTGGCTGAGGTACATGACCATGGAGAGCTTGTCTGGCTCTACCACAGAAGACATCTCCTTTCCAGTCATGCACGGTGAGATACCAAACTCTTTCTCTGCCACGTCAAAACCCAACTGGTTGTTCTTCTCATAGTTCCGCTCGTCCAGCGAGTCGAAGTCACTGATGAGAAGATGACAGAGGAGATAGAGAGAGAATATTAGTGTCAGAGTATAAACGAGATACAACTGGAACAATGAATAAAATCATTGCATCAGCAATAAACATATCAAACAACAGACACAAAAATAAAAATAAAAAATGTCATTGCATTACTTAATAAAAGGTGATTAAGAAATGTTTACATTTTTACAATATTCATTCAACTTTGTGGGTAATATAAAAAATTAATGAAGGGACCTAAGCTAGATATCTTTACTCTGGTGTTTTAGGGACTGATGGATTGGCAGATAATCATCGATTCATGAGGTGGAAAAAATACTATATGGTTGTGTCAAATATTGTTTTGGTTTTTTTTTATCAGAGCTACTCATCAAATACCACAAAAGTCTGCGTTTCATAGCATATCTCAACCTATCATAACAAATAAAATGTCATGATATTCCCATTCCCAACAGTAGTTGTCAGTTACCACACAGAAATAAAAAATTAAATCAGGAAGTCCAAAAACTGCCCTTTTGTAATCCCAAATATCACTATTAATATAATATCATTAAGTAAAATGCAGTTTAATTTACACCTCTGTGCCCGTCTGTTTTCCTATTCTGTAACACCCTTACTAGTAATCTCATTAATATTGGCAACACTGGGTTTGTCGGATCACTTGACCTATAACTTATCCATGTAGAGGATTATAGGAACCTCAAAGAATTGAATATTAAACTTGTGATAATAGACTGAAGCTCTGTTTTAAAGTTTTTGTTGATGGGTATTTAAAACCTTAAAGCATAATGTCTCTAAGTATGTGCACAGAGGGGCAGTATAAAGCCATTGGCCAGTTTATTGTTCTTCACTAAAAAATGCAACTCTTAAAACGCTACGCAAATTGCAAACAGCAATAAATCAATCTGTATAACCAAGGTTTAGTTGTAGACCACAGAGGCATTTCTGTGCAGCAGCCTACTGTAAATGGTACAAACAGCTTACTGTTAATGTCATGCTTTCAAATGGACACAGTGCATTTGATAGCATTATCACTGAAAATTCAGATTAGGCATCAAACCACTCAATCTTCCTAAGCGTCATGTCTTATGTGCACGCTAACAGGATTCACACAAGGCTCTCTACACATCAACTTTTTTTTCTTCGTCTCTCGTGGACTGGCCTACTAAAAGCAACAGAGCATATCTAAACCCCATGGTAAAGGTCAGTTAGGACTCAGATCCTAATAGCTTATAATGCTAATTGCTATGTGTACTCCAGCCTGTAGCAAACTGCATTAGGCAGTAAGGATGGAGACTGTGTTCTTCTTAGAGTGCAAGTAAAAGGGTCTGTGTGTGTGTGTGCATATGTGTGTGTGTGTGTGTGTGTACAGTAAAGCATTGCACCCTAAAGGCCAATTTACTGGCAGCTGCTCCCTAATAACAGTTAAATGTTCTTGCACAAGCTTAGGAATCCAGAAGGACAAAAACAACTTTAATAAAAAAACATTTTAAAAAATGCTGTAGGGCTAAAAATAATTTATATAAAGATATATAGTTATGGAAGAACGAAAGAAGAATAATAACAGTAATATTAAATATGTCAGTTCACCCACAGCTACAGGGCATTCTTCCAAGGAACTCTTTAATGCTTTGAACAAATGGGTTACCCCTAAAAGAGATCATTTGTATATAACGTCTGGTATGCAGCATTTAACTTCCCGTGCATTTCTTGCAGGTACTTACATGAGATCAGGTCTGTATCGATGAATTAGGGCACACAGAGCCAGACCGCTTTTCCAAGACATGGTAAGGTCTGTCACATTAACGTTCCTATATCCCTCGGTCTGTCTCTGACACCAGTTGAGTAGCTTGCTTGACCGAGCAACAGATTCTGGTATGAGAGATAAATCATGTTAATTAAACGCAGTGAACTAGCATAAAATCTTGCAAGGCAATGTCATAGCCTTGGTTGGATAAGGCCAGGCACAAGATAAAAACGTTTTGTCATTCTTGGACTCATTATTCAAGTCAGTACAAGTTGCAACCAGCCAGAGGAAAAAAAAAGCACAAAGAACCATGAGATATAAAACCTTTCTGATGTGAAGGGGCAGGGGGGAAGGTTTAATAAGAGGTTAGGAGAGGATGCACAACACACGGGAAACCTTTAACATGGCAGAGAGTCACGTTAAGTGTTGAGTACAAACCAGACAGAGTATTGATGATGAAATTAGTATGCAGATAGGAATTTTGAAAGGCTGCAGAATATCCACACAGTTCCAACATAGCAGTTCCAGTTCTGATCCACTCATTCATGAATTCATTTAAAGGGTAAATGTTAACACAGTTAAAACTACTGGGTATCCCTGGAGAGCAACATCATGCATTCTTTCGACTTTGTGTTACCTTGCAACTGCTTGTCAAGCAGGCAATTGTCTGGAGTAAAAATAGTGTAGTTTAGATACACTTTAGTAACAGTATTCGCAGTATAATGCTACAGTGATTAAAAAATAAATAATTGAGGGTTTTTTTTCAATATTAAAAAAATGAATAGAAAAAAATAGATACAAACCATTCCTGGCTAACTTGGGTGTTGAGGTATTTATTACATTCTCTATTTCAATGCGCATTTCCCGCTGCTCCCCTGTGTCAAACAGATGCCGCACCTGTAAACACAGATATAATGTATTACACAACCAAAACTATCAGGCACTTTTGAAAATACCTCTGCATGACAAACCACCCAGGAATGCTAATGTGAACATTTGTTCAAGAGTAAACTTTGATTTTTACCACAGAGAAGTATGACAGACATGTGGCACCTTCATCACCAACTTGAACGCTCACCTGGCTAGGCTTCAGGAAGTTAAGGCTGATGTTGGGATAACGTGTGGTAGGATCCACACTGTACTGATTGAAGTTCTTACTGACGTTTTCTGGTGTGGTCTGGGGCAGGAGTCGATATATACTCTCCCTGGAGCACAGAGACAAAAACAAATTCAAATCTTGTTAGATAATTCTCCTCCATTAGGTGTTACAGCAAAACAGCACATGTCTTTGCATAAAGAAATTAACGTTAACTGAGGGCCAATGGAGTCACTTCACAACAGAGGTGTCACATTCCATCCAGATTATGAGAGACACTTATCCCATTAGTAATAGGAGAGGTGGGACTAATGCTGGAAATTACATCCAGGCATATTTCCTAGTAAAGCACTTAGAGATTAAAGGGTGTGTTTGAGAAGAGCGAACACGTGTGCATGTGGTTGAATGAGTACTAGCAGTTTGGTGAGCGAGTATCAGTGTTTCCACAGCCTCACCTCTCTGCCAGCACCTCCAAAGGGGTTTTTCCTTGAGCCCAGCTCTTCACCATCCAGCCCGAGTCCATGGCTGCCAAGAAACCTCGGGCGATACCGGTGCCCATTGGCCAGAAGGGCTGGAGAGACGACAGTAAACACTGCATTCAATGACCAAGTATGGTCGAAGACGAGGCAAGGATGTGGAAAAATAAACGAGGGTTGGCCAGGAGGCGATCAAACCTCTGTGGAGTCACCCACCTCCAGCAAACTGTCTCCAACCAGTGCCACCAGAAGCTTGTGGCCATTGCGCTGCCGCACAATGGCAGCGTTCTCTGAGGCGTACATGCAGGTGAAATCAAACATGGCTACATCTGGCTGTCCATAGTGGTTGATGGCAAAGTCCAGTGTGGGCAGCTGGTGGTTTGTGGAGAAATCTGCAGCTTTACTGGCATAAGACAGTAAAGCAGCTTGGTCCACGTTAGCTCTCGAGAGCAGTAGCTCAGTGTCTGCATAATCCTGCAGAAGTGAAAAATGACAAACGACATAATTGATCAAGATAAGTCAAGACAAAGAAGACAGAACAAAGAATGAAATGAAAATATGGTAATATGTGCAAAAGGGTTGTTTTTGCAGCTAATCAGTTTAAGAACAACTGTCTCCTAACATGTTTCTCTGCTTAAAAATATAATAATAGCCCACAAAAGGGGCAAGATCCATTAAGTAGTAGACGCATGGGGAAAAAGGACCTCATTGATTCTAGAAATCAGAGTAGAATAGTCAGACTGGGTTGGGCTGATGGGATGGTTACATTAACAATAAATCTGGTTTCAACCCAGGAAAACAGATGAGCATCACTGAACGCAAAACACATTAACCTACCACCAGATGAACTCCAGCAGGAGAGGAGCACAGCAGCTACAACTCTAGTCAAATTAGAACTGTAAACAAAGCTTGAATTCTTGTTTTTGTCCAGTCTTGGCTGTACAAGATGACCCATTTATGACAGAATCTACTCATTTTCCAATTGCAGGTCAATAATGTACTTTAATTACGTTAAACTGGTTTCTTGAACATGCCAATTAAATCCTGTCCGTGTCCTCCAATTGATTTTAATCCTGTAGAACATTCTGACTGTGACTTAACCAAAACATCTGAGGGAAGTCTCCAGGGTCTCGTTAAGTCAAGGTCACAAAGAATAAAAGCAATTCCATAGGCAAAGGGCGTTCTCGGTCTGGTACTAGTAAGATGTGCTTACGATGGATAAAACTGTCAGCTTTTGAAAATAATATTTTACATGTGGGACACATTTGTCAGTACTTTACATTTGTCTGGTATCACTTACTCTTTCAAAGATTTGCGTAGCATCCATAAAAGGAAGCACAAATTCACAAAAGCATACAAGCTGCACCACAAGCAGCTTAGACAAGAGAAAAATAAGCTAAAATTTAATTATTACTATAATTGGCAGTTAACAAGAGGAAGTTTTTTAAATAAAAAGCACAGGGCTTCATGTCAGGCAGAAAGACTTAACAGGAAATAAAGTAAAGTAAAATAAAGTTTGAATATCTATACAATTATATTTGATGTTCTGCCAAACTCAACTGTGCTTTAAGGAGACAGCACAATACTGTAGAATGATCTAGCCTGTCTAAAAGTATATCTACACATATCAGCAAATCCCTTCATGCTCTAAAGGTGACATTTTCACAGAGGGCGGTGAAAGTCACATTCTTCATTCTTCAACCTTCCTGGTTATCCCTGCCAAGTTTAGAGAAGCTGATGATGGGCAACAGGAAGAGCACAGACGTGCAAGAGCCAAATGGGTCCCAGGATTGTCCTGCCTAACTGCCTCGTACAATGAAATCCCCTTTTACTAAGTCTTTATTCTCTGTCTGTTCATTAGAAACAGCACTGAGGGTTACTTTATTGTCAAAAATAACTGGACACTTTACTACATTTAATATTTTTTAAATACAAAAAGTATCATGCACGTAAACACTTAATATACCACACTGTGCTCCTAGCGAGTCTTTAATCACTCACATGCAGAATGACTCCCTTTTCCAGCAGGCTCTGTTTTTTGGCAGTCATCACAAAGTAGTGCGTGTCATCCTTGTAATAGACAATGTTTTCCAGGTCAATACCTAGAAATGCCGATGGAGAGACATATTGTTAAACAAAAACACCCTTTTTGTCTTATTGTTCACAGTCGACTGCCATGGCCTATTTGGAGGACAAGAGGGGCAATTACACAATTCAAAGCACAAACCCAGAGACATCGCCCAGAACATTGCCATGTCAGCAATAAAATAGAAGAACATGGCATTAAACATGGTGTAAAAGTGTTTAATTGGGTTGGTTGGATGCAGGGATGTAAAGAAAACAGAGGAGATGACCCATTTCCTTTTTGGGAATTCAATACACCCTGAAACAGCATGGAACATTTACAATCAGACAGTAAATGCCATGGTAACATGTTCTTTCTAACGGGACGTTACACACCTGTGGCTTCTCTGAGGTCTTGAAAAAACTTCTGGTTAAAAATGAAGGCCACGCCACTAATTTCCTCAACCTTTGCCTCCGCCGTCGTATTTCTGTTGATGAAGTTAGCTGTGATGGCAATTGCAAGCTTGCCCCGGAACTCCTTGCGCCGAAACCCTTTTGGAGAGGGAGAACAGAGAGCGAAGAGTAGGGTTTACGCACGATGAATAATCAGGATCAACAGAATCTCAACCATAAATATTGTATGTTTAAACAAAGAAAAGTAAACTATCAGATGGATGTGATCTTTTTTTATATTAGTTCACACAGTAATACGCAGTGTCATCATGTTAACACGATTCTGGCAGGACTGTGTTTTATTGAGCAAGCACTAAAATTGTCTCAAGTTAATCACTGGAGTGTATTAGGACTTAAGATAATTAGTAAAGTACTGAAAAAATGTAGGTTCACAGCCAAGAGAGGTGCAATGCTAAAGAAGGACATTTCTATCCTGCTCTCTTCATTTGTCAAAAACAAAACACTCACACAAAGAGAGAGCTGTTAATTTGTTGAACACAGCTGTATCCTTGTGAGATCATAATCACTTCAGCCTTGAAGTACATGTGCAAAGGACACCCAAAATACAGTTTGTTTTTTTATTTGTAGTCAAGGAAGAACTTTCACTCAGTCTGTAAATGCAAACGTGCCTGGTAACGTGTTCCTCCTTCCATCTGCTCCAATGATGACATCAAACTCCAGCTCACTGACAGGGTGTGTCTTAGGGTGGACCTCTGCTCTCCAGCCTATCTCTGAAAAAAATCAGTGTGTGTGTAATCAGACAGAAATGCAGAGCCAGACATAAAGCTTGTGACAGAAAGTTTGCTCTCCATTATTACTATGTCTCACTTACTCTCGATCTCCTGATGCTCAGGAGGCTCAATAAGACTCTTGAACTCTACATTAACATGTATCTCAATGCCGAGCAGAAGAGCCATCTTGAGCAGCATGAGCTGAAGCTGACGAATACCTGCAATACACAGTAAAAATATATATTTACCTACAAACCCCTAAATACACATTTGAACGTACAAAGGAAACCACATTAAAACAATAAAGTCTAAAAGAAGACTTAACATTTTATGTGTTTACTCACTGATATGATCAATTGCACCAGCACAGAATTTCCCATAGAACTTTTTTGCCCCGAGACCCCTGAGGTCCTGGATGGTGAAGGGCCAAAGATGCAGGACATTGTTCCTGGAGAAGGCATCTCTCTTCTCAATCAGCACCACTTTGGCCCCCAGGAAAGCCAGTTCTATTGCTGTGCGCAAGCCGCATGGCCCCGCACCAATAATCAAACACTGGAACAATAGAAATACTAATGTTATGATGTATTTATGTAAACAATACACATAGTCAACCAAAGTAGACAGGTCAAAACCACATGTTTAGAGGACAATTTAAATTATTTGAAAAAAATCATATATTCATCTTCTCCAAATTCTGCGAGTCAGTAGCAACTGAACCTCAGTGTTAGATAACATACAGAGGAGAAGCTAATATCCAGTCACTTATTAGTTAATGCGGTTAAGTTGGATTAGTAGACCATCTTAATAAATTCCCCCATGTCCCTCCACAGCTGGAGAAATTAGGAAGTCAACAGCAAAGAACATCACATAGCACACACAGTGGCAAATCAGGATTCACATATTAATCATGAACAAACACATTGATCTTAACATCATATCTGATTACCATTCTTGACATTATAATTTATTCCTCAGGATTTCAAAATTTTCATGATACATTATGTCATAAAAGAATGAAATAAATCTTTGAAAGTTTGAAAAAAAAAAAAAAGATTTTCTTTCACAATTCAACGAGTAAATAGTTTTGGTAGCCTAAGGTCCTATTATGTCTGGGTTAGTGTAGGCAAAATACCAGGTTGTGATTAAGCTGAAATAAAATATCCAATCCCATTAAGGAAAAAAAAAGTTTGTTTGCAATAGGTCATTTTTTCCGTGATTTTTGTATTATAATTATAGTTTCACAAAACTATAATTATAACAGATGATAATTGAATAAACACTGTAAATAACAATGTAATGCCAGGTATGCATGAGCATCACATTACATTTTATGTTTCCATTAAAGGATCAAATCAGCAACATTCACATAACACCGTCTCTGCTGGTGCAGGCCTACCTTCGAGTTGGCACAAGCGCGGCCCTTCTTGTATTCCTTGTGGCTGGCTCTTTTGTCTAACTTGGCCCAGAGCGCCTTGGCCTTCCAATAGTTGAGTTTGGACTTGAGCTTGTGGTAAAAGACCTTGTACTCTGTGGGTTTGACTTCCAGATGTTCACATAACTCCTGGAAGGCCTTGAGAGTGCCCTTGCATGTGGTGCCTTGGACGAATTTGTCAAAAAGAACATGAGACTGGTTCACCCCATCTCCTCCGGTTGCACCAGTGCCTCCATCCCCCATGGTCCAGACTTAGACAGGGCTTTAAGGGCCCTTCACCCCCGAGGCAGGGGTCTCTGGGTCCAGCCCCAGGTCTGGTACACAATCTCTGAGGTGCTGGAGGGGTTTATCTCAGGCCTCAGACATCTTCATTCTGCCAGCAAAAGGAAGATGAACAGACAAGTGATAACAACTCAAATTATTAATTACAGTACTAAACAAACCAAGCCAAGCCAAAACCTGGGAAGGAGGTACAGTATAAGTGACCAAAATCAGACTAGTAATCAAAGCAGTTCTCAGACAAAGACCAGGTCATTTAAGGTCCTGCTGTCATTCATCAGTAGTAACATACTTCCAAACAACTATTTTCTGAGGTGAGAGCAACCGAGACCAACACAGGAAGGGCATGGAATCAACACAAATCTAAACAGGAAACATGGGGCTCCCAAGTGTGTCAACAAGCATGGATTTCACACACATTAAATTAATAATTTATTACAAAATACAGACAAAATTAGCATGCATTTGTTGGGTCTGTAAGACCTGGTGAAGGCATAAGAATTTGTCCAACAAGCTGGATAAGCATTTTCAACCTGAGTTTTTTATATGGCTATATATGTACTTAATGTATGTGAATGCAATACAACTAATATGGATTCAACCTACTATATATTTTGTCTACTTTTGGTCTAACCCTAATCTCCTTTCAATTACCATTTAGCTTTTTTTGAATAATTTACTAACCTATTTTTAGCTAATAATGCTAGAGCTTTCTTCACACATGGTTTTGCACAATTAACTCTAATGCTTCAGAGAGCATTACAAGCCCCATTAGTGGAATTTCACAGGCATTTCCTGATTTTTCCACAGTATTTGGCTCCAAGTGCTGACACATTTCCAACCTGTCCTAATTTACAACTTTAAATTTTTAATTAAGAATGAGCTGCATGCATGTCTATATTTAATTGTTTTTATTTTTGATCAAACTAATTACTTGAATCATGCAGGTTATTGACTGGCTTGTATGTTTCGAACTCAATCATTTTGGCCTTCTAAATTATTATTAATACTATTAAAGAAAATGTGTAGTATTTACGACCCATGGTCTGTCTTTAACCCTCTAAGGAAGACATTATTCATGTTCTCTGTCATCTGTAAATCACCATTAATTCCTGGAATGTCTTCACTTTCTTTATAACAGAGTGCAGTCCACAACTTTTAGAATATAAACTTTACACAGAGTGCAGTGTATGGAATATGTAACAAGGAAACAGGAGGAAATGTCAAAAGGCAAACAGTTAAAATTCGCAATCATGTTCCAGTTAGTTCCGGTTTGTTTGTAATTTATATATTTACAGTTATGCAATACTGGTTTATCTCTTGAGGCAACACCACAAAAACTTGCCTTGCTTGTTCTGAATTCACGACAGCTAAGCAAACATGGCCTACTGCAACTCATGTGCAAAAAAAATAGCTAAGATACTTTTCAGTGAAGTAACATAGAAACAATATCAAGTTCTTTTTTAATGTGAACCTTAATTTAATAAAAGCCTTACCTGATTAAGTTTCATAAGTTCTAAGTTCTAAGTTTAGACTCTACGTAAAAGATGAAGAAGATGAAGATTGGTAAAACTGTAAATCAAAACAAAATAAATCCTAATCATGCTGATCACACAATAAGTACCAATCAATATTTAAATGTAATCCTACATATTTATTCCAACAGGTTAAGAGTAAAAGTTTAGTTTGCATCATAGTACTAGTTCAGAGACGGGAATCACAATGAGAATAAGAAAGTGATGACTACCACCATCATTAAAACTTTTTAAAAAGCAAAAATGTGCAGATATTCTACTTGCAAAACATTCTTCAACAATAATGTTTTCATAATGAATACAGTATTGTAAGTATTCATTATTCTAAATAGGGCCAAGAGCCATAAAGAATATTTATAATGTCTTTGGACTATTATTGTGACCATAAACTAAAAAATGCTCTTACTTATATTTACTTTGGCCTTGAACAATGTAAATACAATCTGATAAATGATATGAAGATATGATGAAATTGATATACGATGACTCAGGACATAGATTCGATTAGATTGAACTTAATTGATTCCACATTGGGGAAATTGTTTAACTGACAACCTTTTATGTGGTGAGATTAATTAAAGTATTCTTATTAAAATGTAACTGTTGAAACCAGACCTAAACATTTATATCTGGAAATAATAATTCTATGTAAATATAATCAAAAAATGAATGACTTTCAATGTCACTTTTTTGGACTTTTTTTTTTTTGCACCAGGTTGTCCAGGATGCTGAGCTAGTTTCATGCAAATCAATGTAGTACCAGTCCTTTTGCAACACATCATGAAAGAGAGGCCAGTGCAGAGGTCAGCTAGCTGGCCTCCATTTCACTCCCTGCCAACTCTTCACTGCAGTGAAAACAACAGACTATGGGTTTTGGCTGTCTTAAGGCAGAAGTTCAAACACAGACAGAAAGAATATGTTCCATGAGCAACATTATTTCCTGTGACTGTAACCTTGAAAATGTATACAATGGAACTGTTCCAGGCCATCTACTGTACTTCAGAGGTGTTTTTTTTAAATGGTAACAATGGATGCTTACATGTTTTTTCCTCTATGTCTGGGAGAGCATAGCAGTAATTTTAAATATAAAAATACTGTAAAGTACTCGTTCCTCTGTACGGAAATTACAAATTCAGATTGCAAAACATCATTGTCACTTAATAAATATGGGATTCTCTGACTTTTTGAGTTTGAGCAAGCATCAGCCAGGATTCACTGTCAGTAACATAATCAATGTTTTATAATTTACTTGTCAATATTCATGATTATAAAAAGAACTGGCAAAGCTGTCTCATGATGATGCTGTCAACTGTGCAGTGAAATCTGCAGAAAAAAAGTATTGTGTTTTTAGGGCGTTATAGTACGATGCAACAATATTTTTATCTTTTAAGCAAAATGTAGACTAATGTTAGTCCTTAGCATTTGCATACTAATTTAGTGCTTCATAAAGTGTGGGGCAAGTCCCACTGGTTAGGAATAGAGACATGACAGGTTTGGGTGTGACAAACGGGAAGAGATTTTAAATTTCAAATGATGGCACAACTGCACTTTTATTTTCTTGTTTTGAAATTTGTATTATTTGATGTTAATGATTTTGCTTTATTATAAAATATGGCATTACTTGGTGCTGTATTTAATGAAAAATAAACACACAGCTTATTTTATGATTTTTCAAGTGACTCAAAATACTTTAATGTGGCTTGTACTCAACTATCAAAACATAAATGCGGAAGCAGGGCCCACATAATGTTTGGATATGCTAAACTGAAGAAAATATAACATTATATATATATATACATATATATATATATAACAACAAGGAGAAATAGTTAAAAAATGTTCTATTTTGTTGTTGTTGTTGGCAGTAGTCTTACAGCTACAGCCGCACAATACATGATCTGTATCAAGTTACGATATTTGACAAGGGGCTGGTAAAATAAAACTATGGCCAATAGTCCACCCCTTCTGTCTTCCTTCCAACTCTCTGACCCATCTGATGGTTTAAGTTAATAACACTAGGCAAGCAAGAAGGTCAGAAAAAGGAGAAAGTAGGCAATGTCAAAGCTACATGACCCTGGTTTAAAAAGAACAGCATAGCCTCAATCTATATGGAACTTAAAAGGATGGTCCTAAAGGGTCATAATTCAATTATTGGACAAATCAAATCATTCCCATGAGAAGCAATTTTAGCTTCTTCCTCTGTCTGCAGCACACACAACAGGAGGTTTTATGCAACTTGAGTGCAAATCAACAAGATCCACATTCTAGCTCATAAATATTGGGAAAATGCACATTTCTTACAAAATATGGATACAAATCCTGCTGTGTTACAGGCTACGTTATGTCAAAACCAGCTCAGACTGGCTGCAGTGTTAGCAAACCCCTCACCCAGTTTAATACCAACAGTAAACATGGCCTATAATTTGAATAATGGCAGTCTCCTGCAGAGACACAGATGCTCACGCAACAGGAGTGGTTGCTAGATACCTCAAAGATGGGAGACATTTCCAAATAACATAATATTAAATCATTTGCTTGCTGCACAAAGATGGAATTGCAAACAAGCTGTTGTTAGTCAGCAACAAAGAAGATTAAAAAAAAAAAATCAAAACAGCTTTGGCTTTTTATGCACTCAAAAACCTCCAGACATCTGGATAAGCTGCTGGATTTCACACATTCACTGAAATTTACAAAGGAATTACACACACACACGCAAGCTTTCACAAACACGCAGGCGCACACACACAGCCTCCTCTGAGTTTGCATACACACACAGCTTGTCTTTGCTTTTTGCTCCCTAAATTCCATATCCTGTAGTCTAAAAATAGAGCTAAGGATTAGACAAGTGGGCAACACAGTTGATAGCATGGCTGTGATACTGTAAACACTTGCTGCCAATAGTAGAGACAACAGGTACAAATTGAAAAAGAAACATTGAGTTATTTATAATGTGAAGAAAATAACAATTAGGACTAAACCAAGGTTGTCTATAATTATTTGCTATAATTGATGCAATGAAGTTTCAGAATTTGTTCACCCTTTTAGCATCTAATTACATTTATTTCAGGGTCAATGCTGCAGCTAAGAATAAATCACACAACATAGGAGATCCTCGTAACATCATAATTTAAGACATACGATAAACATAAGAAGAGTCTGACTTACTTTGGAGCCATAATGAAGGGCAAAAGTTGCCAAAAACCAATATAGGCAAAATAAAGCAAATGTAGCACAATCCAATGTACGGCATACAACTGGCAAATGAAAACAAAGCTTTCCACTTAATGCAGCACATCCCTGTGAAAAGAGTTTATCTGCTTCATAGTTCATTGATTTCACTCTTCAGTTTACAGCGAGAATTCAAAATAATGTGTTTTTTCAACTTGTGTTATTTCAAACATCAGTTCTCCATTAGACCATTTTTGTTGGTGGCTGTGAGCAGTTTAACAAGAAAGAGTCAGAAGACTGGTATATTTGGGAGTTTAGAGTTATACACGATCCAAATACTGGTTCTACACTTGTTGTACAGTAGCGTTGATTGTAGTTTTTTTTATCTTTGGCTGCTCAGTTGCTTACTCATGTTGGAGACCATACAATTGAAATCTAGCATGTTGCTGTTAGCACATACGAAGGCAGTTATCTCCAGGAGGCATGTATGACACAAAAATGTCTGAGACAACTCATACAGCATCAAGTTAAAAGTAAATAAACTACATTATCATTAAAAAAATATATTAGGCTTTAACCATTTGTACAAAATTATGTGAAGCCTTATATATTTTATTAAAAGATAGCATCAAATATAAATTAAATTTGGAGTATAATTAAAATAACCTACTGCAAACTAAAACAATCTTCATTTGTTCATCATCAACTTGTGGACTAAAATAGAGCAACAGAGACGAGAATGTCAATTTAAAAAAATCCTGTTATCTTTGTTTTATTATTATTTTTTAGGCCACAACATATAGTCCACCAGACTTCAATAATAATGTCTATCTCTGTTATTTCTTTTTTTCAGATTAACTTGCATCTGCCTCCATTTTGCCTTCATTCCTGGCATTTAATGATCACTTTAACACCTCCCATTGTGCTCATAAGTATAGTCACTTTGGATGGCTGTATTGCAGTCAAACGCTAATTACAGAGTAACACAGCAGCAAGTTGGGATTTCTCGAGACTGCAGACTGAAAATATATCAACACTAACAACAAAAGTATAGCAGTACCTCATTCTGCATTCCATGCTCATATATTGATTTGATTTTCAAAGCTGCAACATTTTTTTACATTAATTGCTTGTTCTAAAATTATTTACATTACATTAAGATTAGGATTATAATTCGCCAAAACAAACATTTGGCAGGAATGTACCTTATTACTGCCTTTGTTTACAAATTGTCCATAGACCATCAACAATCAACAATCACCTGGTTGTTTGAATTACTTCTACTTGTGACTTAGTCTGAGCACTTCAAACAGCTGAAAATTAGCTGATTTTACCATTTTATAATTTACCAGCAACAGGCCCACCTGTTAATAAACACTAAAAAAACACTCAGACTGACACACAAATGCACCAAATGTTTAATTACATCAATAATTCTGTTATATTATCACCACTTTGCCCAGGGTACTGATGAAAGTACTGTTGCTAAGTGGCAATAAACACATAGAATCACAGGGAGAGAAACACCCACCCAACACAGTTATTTTATCAGCAAACCAAGTAGAAATCTTAACATTTTCACATTTGGTTATCTGTGTTAGTAGTCGCTTGCACATTTTACACCCGTGTGTGGGGCGAGATGGAGGCATGTATTTGGTTACTCAAATACACACATCCATCTTTGCCCGGGCACTAGGAAGTGTAATCTGAGACCTGCAGGCAAACAGTCAACATAGTCTCCAAGGCTTAGTCATGACTGGAGTGTAATGGAAGCATGCAGAAAGGAAGGGCAGGATGACATGTATTTATAGTTTTTGGTACACCTAACTGTTTTTCCAACATTAGTGAAACTGGCTCTGCTATGTCTCGCCAAAAAAACCAAGTCTGGCTTCACTGAGAGAACAGTAATCAACAGTTAAAAGTAAAGTGGAGAATCGGAAGACACTTCCTTATCTTAGGCTAAGTGTTAATTTTTATGATAAATAAACAAAAAAGGGCACAGGGAAAACATAATACAAGATGGAAATAGAATAAGTCAAAAATCCAGAGACAGGGTTTTATCTGTAGTTTAACTGGATTTCATATGTCAACAATATCATGGCAGGTTACACACAGCAAAGGCAAAAAAAAAAACTACAGATAGTATAACCTCAGTAGAATTTGCACACATGCATGTGTGCACAGACATGCACACAAAACACACAGGAATGCATAGAAAGCATTTTCATAATGAATGACAGAAGAATATTTTATCAGTCTTGCCCAGTCCTTAAACACACATCTCAACATTCTGTGCATCAACACTACAGACCAGGTTTTTTTGCATAAATCTTTTTAAGAATAACAAACTTAACTTTGTTTTGTGACAAAAATAATCTTACAGATACTTAGATAGATTTTCCGTATCCATTCAACAGAAAGAAACAGCTAGCTACTGCAACCTAATTTCTAGAAATCCACCAGAGTGCAGTGCTGTCAAGTAGTTTGGGCGGTAAACAAGTTGCAAGATATCTTTGAAGATTATGAAATGAGGAGAATCAGCAGAATGTGATGGCTCTGGTGCTCATCACCCTGACTGACGAGCACTTCTGCTGAAACCTGTAAATGCCTCTCCAGGACTGAAACATCCTCAGAGGTGGATTACTGGCAGCCTGTCAAAGAAGCATTAATGCATATGTAGCAAACTCCCAACCCCAGAGGACCCAGTGCACTGGAGAGGTAGCTTGTATTCACACAGAGTACACACTCTCCAGTAAAATGCAGGACACCTAATAGGGAGGTTGTAAATTGAGGACTGGAAACAGCAAGTATGAACTACAAATATCAACTAGGCTTCCACTTACTGTCTTAAGTATAGGGTTAAGCCACCTAGTGCAGTGGTCCCCAACCTTTATTGTGCCACAGACTGGTTAAGTCTGACAATTTTTCCACAGACCAGTGGTTTGGCAGATAAAAAAAAAACATAAATAAAATGATACAACCCACATAAAACTGGTATTTTCTAAACATAATAATAAACGTTAAGCTACTATGTATGCAACTTTATTAGCAGCGTCCTAACATCGAGCTGGTCTTTTAACGCAGAACACTTGGTCTCCAATTGGCGAAGAAGTTCTGAAGGCTGCATTGCCTCATTAGAGAGCCATTTTGTCACATATTACACACACATATTAGATAAGTCATGTGACCAAAGCAAGCATCTGCATCATGTGTGAGTCAGGTGCGGTGGAGAGAATCCAGTCATTTTTCAAAATAAAACATGGTTCAGAATCAGATAATAAATTAAACAGAAATAATGTAAGTTAGGCAATCTTTCTATGCCGACCAGTACCAATTGACCCACAGACCAGTGCAGATCCGGTTGGGGACCATTGACCTTGTGCATTCTACCAAATTATTTTGTTCGTCAAATGTCATCTTTTTCTAAATTAACAGAAATAAATTCTATTTACACTGCAGGATTACACTTTCTTCACACCAATATCGCCTAATGTGGTCTAGCAACCAACTAATTACGAATCCCAGGATATGACAGTATTTTATCTCTCACTTTGTTCTCCATTTTTAACTTACTATATATATTGTTGAGCACATGCTGGTATAAATCACCAAACTGACCACATCATCCTAACATATTATTAGGTTTTTATTAATAAAATAAATAAATAAGGTCAATAGTATAGTAATTCAGGTAAGTTCTAATCAAACAAGCTCAAATGCTTTTATATGGCTGAGGGAAATGTTCATGTTATGTGTATATCACTCACACTTTTCAGCTCTAGCTCTGTTCAGTAATTTAATTTCCCTTGGGCCACAGGAACAGAAGAAAAGAAAGGTCAATCCTTAATATCTGCAGGCATGCCCAGGTAACTGAACACCCACACAGCACAGTGAAGAGTGATGACAACTTTACAGAAGAAAGCATGAAAACAGACCCCTCCTAGATTACACTTGAATCCCTCTCACGTATAACAAGGTGATGGTGGTAGACAGGCAAAGGTTGTGGCAGCTACTGTGTAAAATTTCTTTCAAACACTGAAAACACGAAAGTCTTGGCAGTAAGTCATGTTTGAACAGAGTAGTGAAGTGTAAAGAAGGAATAATAGAGCAAAGCAGCTCTAACAAAATCCTGCCTGGTCTATGTGAAATTGTTAATTGTTAAAATTTCTAATTTTAAAACGAGGCTACTTTAAAGAGATGTCCAACCATCTTTGAAAGCTTTGCAGTGTTTAGTTTATAGTCATCTTAAAATCCAAGGCTTTACGCATATACAGTGGGGATTCAAGAGACGAGTTTAATCCATTCCACAACAGCACTCATATGCCAATCCGCTCGTATCTCGATTGCATATTCCCCCATTAACAACCAATTCATTCATTCCAGTCCCCCGGAAATGTACTATTAATTAATTAAATTACCTCCCCTCCCACATCTAGTCATCAAAAACATAGATAGAAACAAATATATAGATAATATAAAATAATAATCATTAAGAAAACATGTTATATTATTACAGAAAGAAAGAGAGAGAGAGAGAGAGAGAGAGAGAGAGAGAGAAAAATGAAGTGACGGGTAAAATAACTAAGCGAAAGGCAGTGAGCTTGACAGCGTGACAGTGTCAAGTGGAAGAATTGAGCTTGGTTGAGCACTCGTAACACGAAGAAAATCGTGCAAAAGTTGCTTACTAACTAATAACTTGGCAAACTCGGGTATTTCGCGTAGCTCATATCTCAAAGTACAATGCCAATGTACATTGTTTCAAACGATGGACTCAAGAACAAACACTTATAACTACTACACTAGGACAAAGATAACCCGAGTTTCCTACCTGCATGAGGGATTTTATAGGACTGAATAAATTGACTGAATAATTTGAATCATATTAAGCAGAACACTAATATAAACAAGAAAAAAAGAAAAGGTTTTGTTGCCATGTTTCAGTGAAAATCCTTTACAGTTCTTGTTTCTCCAATGGTCTGTCAGAGAAGAATTTTTCTCTTGTCCAAATAGTTAGATAACAAGGCCCTGGGCTTGTCCACACACAACAAGAATGAATGTGAAATATGATGTAGTCTCAAGAGGGATCAACCGTTAACTACACTGAAAGGGCTATACTTGGAAAAAGGTAGACGTCTACAGGCTGAACAGCCGTAAGACAGTTTCTGGGGCCTGATAATAGACAACTAATTCCATAGGTTCTAGAAAATAAAGCTTTGTCAGTACTGATTAGCTAGTACTTAGTAGCTTGTTCACAATAGTCTAATGTCACTTTAAAAACAACAGTGTGTTCTTTTCTCCTTTATATGGAAGAAATAAGACATAAATATATTATAATGCCTATTTAATAATTACAGGGTTGCAAGTAGTTTCTAAACTTTAGCCCTGCATGGTCAAAGACCAGTATCTTCTTGTGTTGCCAATGGGCTGTCTGTACGTAAGTGTGCATTCAGTTACTTGTTCAACCCTGTGTGGTTGGTGGTAATGTTGGAATTAAATGGCTGTCCCAACCTGAACAAATACCACTTTTGTATTATAACATACTCTGTAACATACATTTAAATTTTATCCTACTTGAGAAGATAAACAGCTAATAATTGAGTCATTGACTTTGTTATTTTATTTGAGGAGAACGATAATATCTCACTAGTTAATTTAATTTCTCCCCCAGTGATAAGGTCTATCACTAACAAACACAAAGCATTAATATATAGAGATTATTTGGTAAGAAAACACATAAATAAGAGGGGGGAAAAATCACCAATATCACACCGACTTGTATTTTCACCATACCAAACTGTTCATGCCAAAACTTTACCTGTCAATACACAAACAAATACATGTTAACCGTATACAGCTATTATTTAAACACCAAACCTATTATGAATTGACAATATAATAACATATTATACACAAGCATCTCACATGCGTGATCAAACTTAGGCAACTAAATTATTAGGCATCAGCAACACAAGTAGACTGACACAGACACAAACTGTCCCCCAGGATCTGGGGAAATGTTTTCAGAGTCACTGAAGGCTGCTGATGCAAAAAACAAAAATGCAAGAATGATTCTCAAATGGAGAAATACAACAGAAGAATGCTGTGAAAACACTAAGTAAAACACTATACTAAGAAAAAAATGATTGCAATGTGTTGAACCATTACAGATATAACTAGCAAGAACAACATGGCATGCCAAACGTTCTTCATTGGCTTCTATTTTATGGTTGATTTAATCATTGGTAGTTAATGCCATTGATGCCACACACACAAATGAAAGTACAATATCACAAATTTGCTGCAGTTTCAAAGGTCTGCAGACTGGTAAATGTAAACAGTCTTACTGGCTTCTGGAATGCATGTGTCATGCTGACCTACTTCTGACCTCCAAGGCAGAAGAAACAGTCAAGAGGCATGTCTTAAACCCAAATCACTAATCACTAAAACGCTAGGAGCAGAAACCAATCAACTACTACATTGTACGCAATTTTGTCTTTTTTCATACAATGCCCAACATTGGTCACTTGCAAGTGTACCTCATGTTGATAGTATCTCATAGAGGTAAAATAGTATTAGATGAAATAGATAAATTATGGGAACAAATAAGTAGGGATGGCTCGATGCAACTTTTTCATCTGATACTGATACTGCAACTTTGAGTATCTGCAAATGCTGATTTCAATCTGATACATGTTCTCCTGCTGTGTCTGCATTTACAGCATGTCACACAAGGTTAATATGAGTATTTTGGCTTAGGTTTCGGATGTGATAGGTTATCGTTGTTTCTTCAATGTTTGATCCTGAAATTTTGAACAATATTGGACTGATAATCATCCTGAATATCGGCTCAAGCCATCCCTAAAAATAGCCTTAGTACAAACAACGGAAATGAACTCCCACTCCTTAAGCAGATATATATCATGACTTTATACTTCAGAGCCTTAAGATAATGGGAATGATACCTAAATTAATTCTAAGAGGTCGTTTGCATTTCCAATGTGTTTGACTCACTTGAAATACCAATCGCTGTGACCTCATTCAGTAAAACAGTTAAAAGGACAACATGGTATGGTTGTTCTTAAGTGCCAATAATTTCCTCACGCCACTTTGAATGACTTACCTGCAACATTAAATGATGTATGAGTGGAATGAGTCAAACTGCTGTCTCTGTTAAGCACATACTGAAGATGTGACTAGTGTAACACACACAAGAGGAGAGAGATAAAAGGCACGTGACAGAGTGGCGATGACTCAAGCATAGAAATAAAAACAAACGTGTCTTACATTAATGCAGTACATGTTGTTTGAAAGTACTTTCCTCAAACCTTTCATCTGGTATAATTTCCAGAACCATGGCATAAATAAGAGCTTGAGACTCAGCAAGTCAGTAACACGCTCTCTCAGTGTGACAGTGAGCATGACGTCACAGTGGGTCAGCCTCACCCTATCCTTTTGCACTTCTACACACTGAGCTGTCAAATAAGTCACATGGTGTCTGTGACTCAATAAGTTAGCAGTCGTTTAAGGGTAAACACATGGGTGTGTACAAACTATGAACGGAAAGAACTATTAATTAGGGATGTACCATAAGGCTTCCTTTGAACCAATACCAAAAACAAATATGTATCTGTTCATAGGGACCAATACTGATGAAATAACACATCATTTCTTTTTTTTTTAAGTAACTATGCTGGGATGCAGGTCTGGTCAGTCTAAAACAAACAGTTTAAGACAGCTCCATAGTCTATCTCTTTTGTAAAGAAACAAATGCATTTTATAGTTTTGCTACAATGGGGTTACATTTGAAATGAAACAAATATTAAATTAATTAACACAATAATCAAATATAACTAGCATTTTTAAGGTTTCTTCAAATCAACCATGTCTATTAAACTTTAATTTTCATTATTGGTGCCTTAGTAGTGGTGCAGCCATTATCAACCTTAGCAATGGGCTGCAGCATAAATTTAAATACAGTGGCTTGAACGTAACAATGCCTAATCAATTAATCTCTTAGTCAAGACCAAGATCAAGACCTAAGGTTAAAAATAAGTCACTTGAAAGTCCATCAGACCTTTTGTGTAATTATTTTTGTACCTAAAAATAAAGCTGCTGTCAATTAAGGTTGACAGACTCGAATGAGGTTAAATTTGTCAATATGATTCTATTGTATGCCAAGGATGGACGGACAAAAACAAAAAGGCTGCCTGTTATGGGACTTCCATGTCACTGTTTCAGAATTAAACAGATTTGATAAAAAATAAAAAAAAAATAAAAAGGAAAAACGTAAACAAGGTTAAAAGATTTTTCAGTACAATTTGTTAGCTAATGTTGTAGAGGTCACAGCAGCCAACTGGTTCACTGTAGATCCTCCACAGAAAGCCAGACAACAGACTAAATTAGTTCTGACCAGAAAGCGAACACTCCACCTACTCTGCTTAACATTCAGACCTCCTGTGCAAAATTATGATAACTTAATACAGATAGTGCAGGCTGATTGATCATGCATCTCCTTCATCATACTGTGAACTTAAAAAGGACATCCAAAGTATTTCACTGAGAAAGTTACTACAGCTTTAAAAGGAGGGAGGATGAAACAACAAAAAGGTCGGCAGCAAACAATCAATACATTTAATATGCCATCACTCAGCTAAGACAGGATAAAAGCCTTCGTCCAGGGAAGACCCCAGTCAACTCAGGACTGCAATGCTCCATTTGGCCACAGACCGACTCTTTTTGCACTGTGTTGATGTATGGCCCAATCTGGGTCAGCTGAAGCAATATGGTATTGTTATTATTGTTGAGGTCAACGTGCAGCCTGTCAAACACATTGCACAGCAGAGTCTTAAAACAGAAAAATGATCACTGTGGGACATTCTTTTCTTTCCTTAAACAAACACATAATTATTTTTGTGCCTTAAATAAAGATGTGGGAAAACAAGCTGTTAATTTTTGTTTCTTGCCTTACTGAAGAAGTACAAAATACAGATGGCAAACGTCAAGGTCACAGAAAGATGAGAAATAAATATCCTCTGTGTTTAGAAGATAAATTTGAAACAATAATCTGCGGATAAATAAAGTAAATTGATAAAAGAAATGGCCAAAATACATTTGGCCATTTAGAAACCAAAGGAATAATGTTGACATTTCTATCATAATAAATATATAACAGTTTAAGTTTAACATTAAGTTGTCTAATGCAATAAACAATAAATATATATAAATATACGGTATATATTTTATGTAATGACCTGTTCATTTACCAAAAAAGTAACTTAGCTAAATTCCAATTCTGTTATATATTACTGAGTTGAAAATTATACCAAGGTAATACATACAGTGTATATGTACTGAACTGTATTCAGTCATTCGCATTACACAGACTATCCAGACTGAAACAAACAGTGAGAGCCGAACTGCTGCAGAGCAAGGATTTGCAGTTGACCACCGATGAACCGCAATGCACTGTGTAGTTAAAATTATGACTTATTACGCAGTTGTGTACTTAAATCCTTAGCAATGCTATTAAAACCAACAGACCGTGTCATTCCCAAACGTGTAGAGAGGTGTTGTCCTCGGAACGGAGAGTATAACATCAGAAATGTTCATGTTTATCACCCGTTTGGGGGAAATATCTCATCTCACCTGAAAATCCAATATCTTTATAATCCATTAGGGTGTCGCCTGTATAAATCCATGTTCTCTCGTAGTCCCAGATATTCCAGTAAAAGCTAGTTATGTGTTGGATTATATAGCAGGTAGCGCTTGTTTAAGGCCAGAGCAGGGAGCCACACAGACTGTAGGAGGAGAAGGCGCAACTTGAAACTGACAGAGAGGAATCGGTTCAAACCATTATAGCGACAAGGAGGGTGAGAGAAAACGAATCCGTGAATAAAGACACAACAAAAATATATTTCGTACGCATACTTTTGATTACAATTCCTTCCGAACCTCGTCTTAAGAGAATTGTATGATCATGTGTTACACGTGGCTGTGTGTTATTGGCGCATATCGGACATTATGTAGACAACTATAAATGCGACACCCCCGTGATTCACTGACGTAAACCAGTGTTTCAACTCAGTTTAATCCGATTGGTGTGTTCCAACGTGACGCAGCAGAAGAGCTGCTGCCTTCACATGGTGTCAAGAACGCCACAGTGATTTACACAACAGCGAAAGGCGGGCATGTTTTCACACGACAGAATGCAGAAAAAGCTCATTTAATTGTAGGGGATTCCGTGGAAGCATGTGTTATGCAGTACCGACTTGGTCGTTGTCGAATTATATTTATTATATATGTTTAATTGGAAATATTCAAACATAATTCCACAAAAGAAAAAATGCACTGCATATAACAATGGAGTTCAAGGTGCCTTATAATGTAATCTTTGATGACAACAATTTAAAATGAAAAACATTCAACAACCTAATGTTGGTACTTGTTGGTACTCTTTCTTGTTATATTTGGTTTTCCTTTGGTTTTTAGATACACAAATAGAGAGATTCAGTTTTCTTGCTTATGCCAATGAATTCCCCATTGTGGGACAAATAAAAGACTTCTTCATATCAAACACTTGAATTTGGCTCCAATATAAATCTATGGGAAACTGTTGTATAACTCCACTAGATTCATTGGTTGCCAATGTAAAACATGTAATTTTTCTTCTAAACCAGTCTGCTGGATGTGAATAAAAGCAGTTGTCCTTTTGTATTCAGATACATGCGATTCTTTCTGTATTTTAAGGTTCTGTTCTCTGCACTAACAAAGCATGGACTTCCACAGCCTTAGTGGAAAACCACTTAAGATTGTAACTTTGGAAAATTATATGTTTATAGCAATTACTTTCAAATGGGAAGACATTGCATGGAAAATAAAGTGGAGTGGAGTCTTCATGTGCTGTCTTCTTTTCTCACTTTCAGTTGTAGACACATTCTCATAATGTGGATACAAATTGTAGCTTACAGGTCATTGACCAAACAAGCCCAAGCTGCAAATGAAAGCCTGGTATTATTGCTGTAATGATTATTCATTTAAGTGTCTTGGATCATTCTCAGTAAAGGTCAACGACGAGCAGCCTCTTAGAAAAACCCACTCAGCTATGGAATGCAGATGTCTTTTGATATGGATCAAAAAGCTCATGTGGACATGAATTGTTTTATTGAAAACACTTTTTTTCTACAGTAAAACACAATTGTGGGAATGTGGATAACACACTGCTGCTACCACATTAGGTTAAGTTTAAGAACTTGGATGAAAACTGTTTATTTTTATATCCTGCACAGTTTCAGTGGGTTTAACATCCTCATGTTTGCCTGAAAGAATTTTCCTGTCTGAATTGAATTTCAAATTGTCGAATTAGTCTTTTAGTTTTTAGAAAAACTGAATGTGTCTTGTTTGTGAAAACTAAAACTGTATTGTGCACGTTGGCACGTTGCTAACACAAAACCAGACAGAATTTTGAAGCAGCTCCATTGTGATACCCAGCACACACAGCCTCCACAAAAATACATTGCACATGTGAGTTTTTCAGTCAGTACAAACTGCCCTAGTTGGATTTGAACATTTTCACTAATTGAAGAAACCACAGGGGGACATAGGATTTAATCACGTCCACTTTCTGTGAAAATGAGAGAGTGAAAGACAGTAGACAGAAAGAAAACAGAAACCCATCGCAAAGGAAATGCAATGAAAACAATGCACTAAATCAAAAAGCCAAAAGCAAAAAAGCACTTGTAAACCTCAGGTAAGAGAAGCTGCAACATTCCAAACATAACAAAAGAAATCACACATGATGTCATCCCAGCAATCTGCCAAGACTTGTGCCATTCCACATCATTAAATATGAATAAGATGCTGATGTTGGATGACAATAAAGGTGAATTACTTACCACACTGAGAGGAGACAGCTGATGGGCAGAAACAGATAATCCAGGAGGTATTCCTCTGTTCGCTTCTTTTTCCTCCCTCCCTCTTCCCCTGTCTTTCTGTCTCTCTCCCCAATGCCTCCCCCTGCCGTTTTTTTCACCAAAGAAAGATGCTGCCTGGATCAGTTCTCATTGTCATGGTAACCAAGACTTGGAAGATGTTCATGTGATCAAGTCTCCTGATCACCGATTGGCCAGGAGCCATAAAGTAAGGAGGGAGGGATGGAACAGTATGGTGATGTCACACAGCCAGCAGTTCACAGATGGGAGGGTACCTCTGTCAGGCCGGCCTGTAACAACACACACAGACACAATGGGTGTCTTTTCAAGGTGAGGCTGAGCTGAAGTAGATTCTAATAAACTGACTAACTGACACGCTGATTATCCTATGGGAATCTGATTTGCGATTCTTACACATTCCTGGACTATAAACAGCCAGGAGCAGGATTTACAAAGTATCAAAAATATACAAGAGCAGCCAAATGTGTCAGCTGGACCGGCTGCATGGCCTACCGAATTTCACAATTTCCTACTGCAATGGGCTATTAATAGCACCACCAACTCAAGCCTGAGCACACTGCTGCTATTCACAAATATACACACATTACTGTTTAAAGTAAATAAATGTTTTTTTATTTAAACAGTAGCCACATCTGCCCTTTCAGTCACTGACAAATACATAACAGACAGAGACTTTGTAGATTAAGGGGAAATGGGATTTCACCATCATTAGAGATGTACAGCACAACACATTGCTGTAGCTCTGATGGTGGATTTCTTTTATCATCAATAACATGCTAACCTACAGTAAATACATTATTGTTCTTTTAATGCCTGTTTTTTAACTAAACATCATGCATAGCTGAAACTGGGATATAAATACAAATTAATAAAACACATCAAAGTCCCATTTGGTCAAATGTCACAATTTCACATATTTTTACTTTTTATATTTTTATGGTCTCTAGCATTAAAATGTGTGTTGGCTAAACTACTAGAGTCGTAAAATAGGTATTTGCTGTAGGTCCAAAAATGCCTTTTGCGTTCATCAGGGCAATAAATATCTCAGAAAGTTTAGGTGTTTTACAGTCATTTTGAGGTTTTCTATTAAATCCAAGCTCAGTGCGATGATGACATGAGTAACCATGGCCCAGGGTTGTAATACAAAGTGTTGTGCAACATTATTGTTTTGGTCCAGCTAGAGTGAAGAATAATCTTGTTGATCTTGAGAGAATCTGTTGTTGGCTTTTTCTTCTCAGCTGATGTCATCAAAGTGGTATGCAACTCCAACATACATGTTTTTAATCCAGATAATTCTGAAAGCACTTTAGCATGGACAAATGTACATATATACAGTATCACATGGAAGGGCACTTTAACAGTCCAATACAAGTATCTCTCACATATCGTTCCACTACTTCATAATACACAGAAATACATATACAGAGTATGTAAGTCTAATACTTTAGTATGGTGGTTTTAAAACACAAACTGCAAAAGGCACCGCTATTTTTTTCCATAACCATTTTTAATCATACAAAACTTTTTCTAGGCTCGTGACCTGATTTATAGATTAATTTGATAACCCAGACACAGATTTGTATAAAAACCTTTGAACATCAGATTAGCCGTGCCTTCACAGCGTCTTGGTTATAATTCATTTGTACACTGTAAAAAAAACAGGTCTGGCTTAGACGGCACTGAAAACAAGACACTTTATAGGTCATGGTTAATGAATCCCAGACACAAAGTAAATGTCATAACATTAAATATCATGTGTGGAAAATTACTCTTTTCTTCAATGCCATGATAATTTACTTGAGGTATGATTTAAGTACGTCTCATCTTCAGTGACCATGAAACAGAGGAGGGGATGATGAGAACTGTGACACTAATCAGTACAGACATCATGTTTATTGGCTGCCATCAGGAGCCTGTTCTGGGCCAGTAAGCACTGAGCTCCAGTTAAGAAGATATGAAAGGCAACACTACAGTCTCTCAGGCAATTTGTACTTAAAGGTTGTATATATATAGAAAGGGCACAGTACTGATTCATTATTTAGCAGCCATCAGATCAGAGTGGGCTAAATGCTAAAAAGTCCACCAGTCCATGCCAGGCACACACAGCTGAGGGCTACTGCTGCTACTATAATTTCTACATATGTGTTTGGTGCTCAATACAAAAACCAATGATTTTAAGACAATGTACAGTATTGTTGTTTAATATAAACACTGCAAATGTGCAAACAATAAAAATCATTGTCTTAATTTTAAAATGACTGACTTTAGCATTTTAACAAACAAATTAAACAATTTGAAATCAATTTTGACCTCAAGGACAACGTTTGGGGTTTGTGGGCCAGAAGTTTAAAGCCCTTGATTTAAAATGTCCAATTTAACCATGTCACAATGTTCACATTTTGGACAATCTCACAGAATGGAAAGGGAGAAAATCCATGTCATTACAGAAAGGTCAGGGGTTAAATGATGATCTCACTGCTGTAAGGCAAGATGGCTAACATCAATCTAACATCATGATATTTAAAAAATGAAGAACTATACAATCATTTTCATTTAAAACATAAACCCTTCCCCCCACTGCAGGGTTGGTATAAATGCAATTGTGATACGGTGGCAGAGCATCATTGCTAGTCCTAATTTCAGTTTGGAGAGTTGATATAAGAAATTAAGATATAAGAAACACACACAAGCAAGGACTTAATCAAGGCAGCTGGAAACAAAATGTTTTTCTTGGGTGCAGCTGACATGTGTGAGATCTGTGTTACACAGTAGTACAACAAGTGCCTCCATTACTGTGGTTGATGGTCATATTACATACATTGATCTGTCGCTATAACCCTGAGTGTATTCCTTGTTTTTGTTCAAGATGAGAATGTATGCCGAGTAAAGGTCATCAGCACTGAACTGATGACTAGGGAACTGAACCCCTGTACAACCCCTGTACAACAACCCAAATACAGATACAGTCAAAAAAACAAGTCAATAATTAGTAGATTTCCTTTTGGTAGGTTTATAGTCTAAAAAAGGCCCTGTCAGTTAAGGGGTTTCAGTCTAAGTGATCCACTTGTTGATAACTGATTGCTTGCTGCTTATTCAGATTTTTGTGCAGGCATAGCTGGATTAGTGGTTGATGCTAAATTCCCTAATCCCACGAAAGCCTTAACAAATGTTCAGAGATACAATAACTAAACAATTCAAAGCTTTTAAACACATCCAAATTGTTAACATTCACAAAGAAAGACAAGAGGAACCATGCCAATCCAAACCAATGATTGAACCAATGAAGTTCTTTCCAGAATTGTGACCGTATTTTAGGTAACATGAATCCACCCAGCTGGAACTTGAACATTTAATTTGCTCCAGCGTGATGAACACTTACCATATACAAACACTGTAAAATCAGTCAGCTGCCACTGAATGTGATGAATGTGAACGGAGAACATGTGTTTATATATATATACTGTATATGTATGTACTGTATATATATACTGTATATGTATGTACTGTATATATATATATATATATAGTATATATATATATATATATATATATACAGTATATACACATTCAAATATATGTATGCGTATAGCTAGTATAGAGAGGAAACAAACATTTCTAAGTAAAAACACCTGAACTGACACAGAGGACAGGAGAGGGCAGACCGTGAGGACAGACATTTAAGGAGGACTGGTCGTGTTTGAGGTCAGTGTGAGTCAGTCTAAATTTAACTGTATGTCTTTTGGAGACCTCAGACTAAGGCTTGCACAGACGGAGAAAAACAGCAGAACTGGTCAGGGTGTGGCTGCACTGGCCTTATTCTCACAGTGCTGACTGTCTGATGTGTCCCTGACGTGCTAACACGGCAGACGTAAATTTAACCATACCTAGAAGCCAAAAGGGTCAAAGGTCATGGCCGCAGCCTTTCGTCTTTGACACTAAATGATCCTATGGCACTACAGAGGTTCTTGAACTAAGTATGGCTGCGATTATGGGTGCTTAGGGGTTAAAGGTCAGCAGGTCTAGATTGATTTGCCATTAGTGGTGATCACCTGACAAGTAAAATATTTCTCTTTGACACAGAGGTTTCCAAAAAGCAGAGTATATCAGTATATCAGCAGTATATATAGCAGAGTGTATCAGAATGTTGTCTTTGTTATGTTACAAGAATCCATGGAGTTGTGTTGATGTTTTAAATTAATTAAATTGCAATGAAACAATCCAGTCTAGGATCACTCATAAATTTGATGTCTTTCTCTAAAATTAGGGACAATATCTCTTTTTATTTGTAATAAACTAACAAAAAAAACATCTGATCTAAAATGTTCATTTCTAGAACACCCTTTTATACCACTAATGTATCTATGCATGTAAAATTTCGAACTTGACATGAGATACATCTTTTGTATATTTAAGCATAAGCCACTGATCGCCTTCTTATTTCCTATTAAGTTTGCTGAGTTCTTGTGTTGCTTGTACTGACTCCCACAGCTTTAATCTAAACAGGCATCACTGCAGCCTGTTCAGAGGCTGCAGTGTAAAAAATCAAATAAGCCCCAATAGAGCACTGACATTGGTGAGTGCCGGTAAATCTGTGGTATTACTGTTTAATAAGTTACATCATAACAAAGTACATCAATATAGCCTATTCTGTGATTAATTTTTTTTTATGGTTAAATCAATATCCGGTGACCACAGCCTTAATAAAAACAAGAGACTTAAAGTAAATAAAACCTATGAACGATGAGATGCAAAAAGTTTTGCTTTTTTAATAATATAATTTAGTCTTTATAATAGGCACTCAATTACATATTACATGCGAATGAAGTCACACCATGTAGAGAAAGGCCTATAATCGGTTAAAGTTGGAATTTTAAAAATACTGTACAGAACTACAAGACTGAGATCAGGTTTACCTCTCCAACAGAGGATGCAGCTACGGCCCAAGCACGGAGCATTTCCTCAACTCTTCAACATTGGGGTCGTCTGGAATTAATAAATGATAAAAAAAGATAAATATGTTTTCAAATAATTATTATTTATAAAAATAATCATAAAACACATACACATCTTAAACAATTCATTCACTTAGATAGAGATAGATAAAATAATAGCAGATAAAATGCTGCGGAAGTTTCTTTCAGTATGGATGTACGAAGGTCATCCGAAGCAGTGAGGAGAAGCTAAAACATCTGCTGTGTGCTAACATCCTGCCTTCTGGGGTCACCAGAAACATGCGAAGTCAAAATGAGGTCACAAGCCAAAAAAGGTTAGGAAAAACTGCTGTGTCATATAACAAGCTGGTTTGTTAGCATTTTTAATGTTAAAGCTGTAGTGTGATTTTCATGAATCACAGAAAATACATTTTTCTATATTTATTATGAAACATATCAACCAACTTAATGGTAGTTTAGGCTGTTTCTGCCTGTTAAAACTTCCAAATATTACACACTTGACCCTTCAGTGCACAGCATGTGGGTCCGCTGTCTTATCGATGTCAGCTCTGCTTCTAAACAGTGTGTCTGTGACCAGACCAGCATTTTAATTAGGCTCTGCTTTGGGCAAACCAGAGTTCCAGTTCTGTCACCAGTGTTGTTGTTTTTTCTCTCTCGTTCAGCAGTGAGCTTTAACTGTTAACGTAGTGAGGACTAAAGTGAACATTAAACATTAGGAGGATTCAGTCTTTTCGCAAACAATCCCTTGAGTATAAAGCAACTTAAGCTATAATGATTTTGTTTTTTGGCAACACAAGTGATACTTGACCCCATCTTGACCCTTACTAATGATGTGAAATAAGATCTGGACTGTTTTTTTCCCTCACTGTGCAATTTAGTTGCAACTTGTTCAGGCAAATGTTGACTCAGTCATTCCACAATGAGCTGAGGTCATGGTTTCAGTCAAATTTAAACTTGATACAGACTGGCCATGATGATCGTCATCTGCGGAGACCGTGCACAAACACTGCCCAAGGACAGAAATCGAATGCTCTTTTGTGGAAACCTGACACAAAACTATTATTGTTTGAAATAAGCATCCATCAGAACGACTGTTTTCTTTATCATGGCAAGGCTACACTTGAGGAAAAGTATCTCTTATTTTTCATTACGTGACCTGCAGGCAAACACACAAAACATGTTAATGAACTCAGTTTTTATCATAAGCTAGTATTGAATAAGATCATTTCTGTTGAGCTGTTAATATACAAAATTAAACTGTCTCTATGTATACTTAAATGAAAATACCCATTCTCATAGGTTTGTAAAAAATACAACAGTACAACCTTGAAGAAAAAAAAAAATATATATTTAAATTTTATTAAATGTGTATTGTATGTCCAACTGTACCATAGAGAGAAAAACATAATCGTTCACATCTATTTTGCATTCAATTGAATGAGAGAGCCTGAAACAAACTGTTGTTATATTTTTAACACTAATGCTAATATTTGGCGTATGATTACAGATTATCCAAGTTGTATACACACTGCTCCCTTGGCACCCAAAGCTGCCCACTGTTCACTTTGGTGATGGGTTAAATGCAGAGGTCACATTTCGTTGTGTGTCACAACATCACAATGACAATGAGTTCACTTTCCTTTCCTTTGCTTATACAACAAAGCAGACACGAACCCTGAATCACACTCTCCCTATTTCTCCTCTCCTCTACACATTCTCACCCTCCAACTTATCAAACCAGATCCTTGCCCTCGGTGTGAATATAAAAAAAGCAAACACAGAACGATTGCTAACAGCTGTTCAAATATTGTGACATGTGATCTCTGGCTGGCACAAAGAGTGCTTGTAACAGACGCCCAGGACACAAAGCCTGGGCGAACAGGGAGGTCATCTCTGCACCCACTGTCCTCAACACTAAAACCAAACACAAGGCGCTGTGTTTGATTCTGGACTTTGTTGAATTTAATTAAATTTCATTTTCTGAACCCAGAGAAAACCCATGTCCAAACCCCTGACAGCAGCACCTGACACCAACATCTAAGTGATCAAACAGAGAGGAAAGACCAAGAGCAGGAAACACCACAATGAACAGAAGGCCTTAAACTGTAAACTTATCAAAGAAGAGACCAAAAGTGACGCAATTAATCCCCTGCAAGAACAAAAGGCACTCTATTCTCTGTTCTTTTCATTGCTTTGTTTTCACTCAACAAGACAATTACTGATTTTTTCTTTTGTGCTCTGCAGAATCTATCACACCTTTAAACAGTCAGTCTCTAATCTCACTTCCTCCTGAGTCAGGCCCTTCCCTTCATCACCAAATGTTGACAGTGCTTTCATTTTTAAAAGTAAGTTTTGGTCACAGGATATCTCATCGTACAACAAAGAGCAGGAAATTGTAGATAAAAGTCAAAAGGATGCCTTTATAGGATGGGTCACGTGCTGCGGCTGGATATTTAAAACTCACCACTTCTTTTCACATGTGAAGAATCACTGATTAAACCGGAACTCTAACTGTCTAATGTGGACCAATATAGGGACAGGGTTTGGGGAAATGTATCACTACTTTGACTTTAAACTGTGAATAACAAATTGTTGATGTCACCATCTGGAAAACATCATGCATTCATACACACTTTTAAAAAACAGAATTGCATTCCAGCATGTGATAGGAGGAGGAACGATGTTTTCAATTTACCGTAATATAAAGGTGTTGACATGAATATATGAAGTTTTAATGGATCTGCTCACTTTTCAAATATGATTTTTCTCAGAGCTCAGTGAGTAAAAGAACCCAGTGTGCAGTAATATCCAGGTGAAACAAAGGAAATGAGCCACCGACCCACCGTGGATCAAAGTATTATTTTATGTCTCTGTGTCTTCTTAGGAGCCAAGTCTGTGGACCCTCTCCAGCAGGAGGAGAAAAGCGGACATGATCTAACACCATACAAGGTCTCCTCCAGTGAGGTGGTGCCTCCACTATGTGATCAGCAGAATAGCTGGTCTCTGATGTAATCCCCTCCTGGTATTTGCTGTAGCTACATTTCATCCAGATTTTTTTATTTTTTTATTTAACAACATAAAGCAGGATTGGCTGGATACAGCAGTCTTATGTGGCCCAATCGTGTCTTTTTTACACACAGGAAGAGGAATTTACAAAAGGCAGTGTGACCATGACAAAATTGTCTAATAATTGTGAGTCGATTTCTCCAAACAAAGTTTCATCTATAGTAAAAATTAATCATTAATAAACTGACACAGGGTGAAGCATTAGTATATACGTTTTCAGACGTTGACGGTGACAGTTACTGCATTGACAGTTACTGTTAAACCAATAACACACAAATCATCAACAGTTTTACATTTACTTCAGACCTTTTAACTTCACATATCAAAGACAGGAAATGTTGGCCTGCGGCTGGATTTCACCTACGAGAACATAATGACAGTGTCTACGTCTTGTTTATGTGCTGGACATCAACCACAAGAACAACATTAATTTCAGCATCCCATCATTTCCCCATCCGGTGAGGGTGTGGAGCAGGGACTTGGATTTCTCTAACTCAGCCTTTCGTGTGGTGTCATTTAATGGGTTACTACAGTAACCACGCACCTCTCACACACACACACGCCCTGTCAGCGGCTCGTCTCCGTCGGAACGGTTCACAGGAGCTGTTGCTAAATGCTGGCCCTCACATGGCCCAGATGGATTTTCTCAGAGCATTACGAAGTGAATTTTGTTAGCATTACATAACCAAAATTAGGAAAACAAACATGGAATACCTTCATGAGAGTAATACTATATAGTATTATATATATATACAGTAAACCCTTGTTTTTCGCGGGGGTTACGTTCCAAAAAGAACCCGTGATAGGCAAAATCCGTGAAGTAGAAATCTTTTTTTTTACAATTAAATACTCAGAAAAAGAAGAGAAAGAACGAACAAACCATTTTACAGTCTCAACCATTTGTTTCACAAATAAAGTAAAATAAAAGTACTTTAGAAACGTTTCAACAAATAACTTCTGTAATGTACTGTCAAATAATAATTTTAATCATCAACGTGAACAGAAGGCTTCAAATTGCGGAGATTAGCACCGCCCACCGTGAACGGGAGAAAATTAAAAATGATTATGAAAAAAATACAAATTACCTGGTCTTGTTGCGGGCAGTTGCAACCCTTTTTGAATCCTTATTAAAACTTATTGCTGCTGTCTTCCTTATGTTTTTTTCTTCCTTCTTTATGGAACGAACGGAAGATTCATTAATTCCATAATGCCGACCTACAGCCGCATAGCTTTTACCTTCATTTAGCATGTCCAATAGTTTTACTTTATCACCGATAGACAGCATCTTCCGCTGCCTTTTGGTCCCTACCGCAGGTACTTTTGCCGGTCCAGAGCGTTTTGTCGACATTATGGGGTTTGATAAACTCGAAATTGCAAGAGAATTTGCACGTACGTAATGTCAATTTGGCAAGCTGTTTTACGTACGTGTACATATTAAACCGCAACGTTATTGGCGCACAGGTAGAGAAGAAGCGGAGTGACTTTTTAGCCAATCAGAATGCAGAACACAATGCACGATGCAAATCCGTGAAGTAGCGAAACCGTGAAAAGTAAACCGCGTTATAGCAAGGGATCACTGTATAACAGATTATTCTTTAAAACATTCAATAACAGTTGGGATGGAGGCAGAGTCAGTCTGTAGAGTTCATATAAGTTGGGTCACAGAAGTCCATTCAAAACAATGCATTAGTGCAGGACATTAAATATTTCATTGTGGTCACTGGAGCAAAAGTACTGTAATAAATATTGCAATAAGGAAAAAGCTCCGTAATAATCTGCTATTTAGCAGCAGTTTATTACGGAGCTTTTTCCTTATGTATGTGACATACCAGTATTACTGATGAGTAGCATGTCAAGCTCATTTTTACTGAGGGTTCATGGTTGCCCACCTACAGAACTGTACAAACCTAATGTTTACACAACCTGGAGAAATGTAGAATTTATTCATTGTTTTGTTAATTAAAAATTAACAAAAATTATAATTAAAAATTATGTATTACATAATAATAATGTATTACATAATTAAAAATTATGTATTATATCAAATTAGAAACCCCATATTTAAATTCTCTCAAACTTTAAAAATAAATTACACCAAGTATCATCATTAATATCACTACAAATACTGTCAAACACAAATATTAAGATTAATATTTTATCACAGCTGGGACAAAAAGCCAAACGTTAATAGTATGTTGTTAGAAACACTGCTGACACATTTGGCATTTAACAGAACAAATAGCTCTACAGTCCTGCAGGTGGCACCGTTAAGATAAAACTAATGTGAGGGAGCTTGATTATTGCAGAAAAAATGATCACATAAAGACATATGCTTGTCAATAAATAACTTGAAACAGAATGAGGGTCATTTTGAGGCCACTTAAAATGACCTGAGGGGCCAGCTCTAGCCCATGGGCCTTGAGTGTGACACATGTGATGTAGTAGTTTACAAATGTTTTTTTTTTTTGGAAATGCACTTTTTGTTTATAATTTTAGCAACAATATTTACTGTTTAGTGTTTGACAAAACTATGCATGAACATCCCTTAATATATGACATAAGGAAAAAGGCAGGCACATTAAGAATCCGGTTCACTAGGGCTTCCTAAGTGACCTTGGGTGTGAATGTAAGTGTGAATGATTTTTGTTTTGGTCCAGACTATAAATATGACAACGTAAAAATAAAATGAAAATTTGAATTGTTGTTGTTTTAATGTATTTAAGAAAGGACAGAAAACAGCAGAGCTACATAGTAAAACATATTTGGTATAGTAAAAATACTAAAATTGTATGCAACAAATACAAAAATGTATGCAACATATATGCATTTTCGTACTTCAACCACTACTACCTCTGCAGATAACTACTGTGTTGGCCTTAAATGAACTTATTCTCTTCCAACTAAGGAAAAAATCCACACAGCAGAGAACGGAGCCAAACCCCTGCATGAGAGCCCAACCACACTCTATAGAGCTCACACAGAGTACACGTGGGACAAAGAAGATTCCTGGGAAAAGTCGCTCTGGCAGTTTGGACCACAGTTCAGAAAAGCTGTGAAATATAGAAATGGTGAGAACGTTATTCTTCCTGGCTCTCCTCCTAAAGGCTGCACATTCTCAGCTCACTGTGTTGTTTGGGTGTTGGCCCTGCCTGAGTGCCCATCTGGAATCCTCTTACTGCTAAAGAAAAATCTGCCTGTGATCAAGTTTTCACATTGCACCTGGCAAGGTTCTGCATGAGACCACCAGCACCTCGTGCTTCCTTTAATAATGAGACATAATCTTTAAAACGCCAACGCTAAAGGGCAACTGGATACATATTTCAGTGTAAAAGTAAGCTCTTACACTGAAATATGTATCCGTTTATAACAAACTGTTCAAATGATTAACTTACTGATTGACTTACTAGATGATTCAATGACTTTGGAGGAACTTATAACTTATATAACACCACCACAGTGAAAAAGCATTCTGATAATGCTGTCTGTGATCACAATTTTTCGCACCCTTTTTCATCCTTTGGCTGGATTTGCAACTTATACTCAGGTGCGACTTATATATTAAAATGTATAATTTCACATGTTATTTTTAGACTGGCAGCTGCTAGAGGGCACTACAGCTGGCTTGTGAGATTTATACTTCAAATGACATATATGTTTTTTTCATTATGCATTTTTTGGGTGGAGCGACTTATTCTCCAGCGCGACCTATAGTCTGGAAAATACCGTAATCATGATTAACTGTGATTAATCATATATTTTAAAAAACAAACAAAAAACGTATTTATTTAAGCAGCAGCACTTCTCATACTGACTACTCCAAACTACTTGGCCAACCAAATCTGAATTTGTCAAATTACCTTATATACAGAATGGTCCGTGTGTTCACTGTTAGCCCTCAAGAAAGATGGTGTGACTGACATAACGCATGTCTGATAGCTGATCTGTGCAGGGGACAGCTGCACCTAAAAGTCTCTGGTCCAGTTTGGATTCTCTCGGTGCATCTGTGTGGACATGAATTACATGTCTGGATGTGTGTTGCATCTATTTATGAACATTTGACCCTGCGTTTGACCTTTGCCAGCCATCCCTGGTCTGGTGTATGCAATGAAGCGTGTAACTTGCTCCTTCTCTTCTGGACTAGGTCCCTCCAGCTACTCTGGGCTGTGATCTGATCTCTACTGTCATCCTTCGTCACAGTTACATATAAAGCACATGTACTGAACAAGTTAGGATACAGTAGAGCCACATAGTCTTTCATAACGGCAGTGAAATGAATTAAAAAATAACTAACAATTAATGACTAGCGTATGGAGATAGTTAGCTTCATATGCTATGCTGAGTCATAGATATGTTCTACAAAGGAGGAGTCCAACCAGGGAGCATATAAAGAGCAACCAGACACCAATCTGTCTCCTGCCATGCTTTATCTTTCTAAGTGAGATGAATTGTTTTAGTCAGACACCAAACAAAGTTAGTCAAGCCTAATCAAGAAATGTCAAAAGATATATTACAAGGTAAAAAAAATTGCCTTATTTATGAAGTGTTGTCCACTCTTGTAGTGTAACTTTGAAAAAAGCTCTATGACCAGATGACTCTGTTTATATGTGCAGGCTATGAGTTTAACAAAACTTGACAGCTGCACAAACAGTAGCGTATTGGTGTCTATATCTTGTGTAAGAACAATGTACTAAATTAAAATAGTACAACTGATGTAATGGAGACAAATACCTTCACACAATGCGGGCTGACAGTCAGTTGATCCATGTATTGCCTGCTGCTACCACTGCACATTTGATCTACTTACAGATCTACTTACAGGTAGTACTGGAACTAATTTAAATGTTAATATGGAGGAGACCAGAGGAGGGAGCTCTTTCCAAATGTCAAAATCCCTTTCTTCTGTATATTGATGAAACTGAAAGACAAAGAACAGCAGGTAGATGTATGTGTTTCGTGTGGTTAAAAATTAGTCGCCAAACATTATTAATATAGAAAAACGTCAAGAAAAATATACAAATGTATATAATATACAAATACATTCCAGGTGTTCAGATGGTATTTAACACTCCTGCAGTGCATTTTAATAATGATGTATTGACTGTGCATTATTAATTATGAGTAAAATGATTGGATGTACAGCGTCTAACTCTGGTGTGAAGCTGCCCTTGGACTGTCAGTGTCCTGCAGCTTCTGTAGGTGATTCACAACTCGGGCAGTTGTTAAGCCATGCAGTTTTAGGTAACAGAAAAATGGTTTCTTAATCCCCTGACCACTTTACAGACTTCTGGAGAAGGGAGCTGTCTGTGACACAGAATCCTCATACCTATTGATAGGACATGTTGTCACTTGAGACATCCCAGGTGTTGGGGGGAAAAAACGGTTATATTTTTAAGGTACATCACAACTGCAATCAAACAATAACAACAGTTTATTTCCCTGATTCTCCTTCTTCTCTGTGCTGTTATTATGAATATGCTCTGTTGCACAGAATACTATGTAAATCAGACGTCAAGGTTAGTGGTTGAATTTGCTCATGTGCAGGGATCTGAGGAGGTTTCTAGTGGAACAGGAAGCCGACACAGCTAGTTTTAGGTGAACACATGTTGATCACATCCTTTACCAACCCAATGAGCACTAAACTCAGAAAATCCAGCACAATTTTTAAAATGTTGTATTACGCTGAAGTTATGTACCCTATATATGTACGTATATACTGATATACAGCAGTTCCGAAGATTCATAGATACGAACAACCGCTCCTTCCTCCTCCTCTACCTCCTCCACCACCTACATACGCACATCGACTTCACTCTAAAGGTAAGTTACAGTATGGTACTACAGTCATTTTTGATTTTATTTTTATTAAATGCTGTATAATCATGGTAATGTAAATGTAGTCATGTTATTTGAATGACCTCAAATGGCAATTATATAACGAGTTACGAACAAGTCAGCTTACATACAGCCTCTCGGAACCTATTGTGTTCGTAAGTTGGGCTCTGTCTGTATATACACTATATGCTGTATATACAGTATATTCAGTTGTGTTACTGCAGAGAGGATGATATAGAAGATGTCGACATCTAAGTCACCTTTACAAAACAAATACTCAAAGCTGAGTAATTGTCAGTACTAGCTGTTACTACAACCCGATGTTCTCTTTAACACTCCAACCCCCACTGTGTTTTATGGCCTATTTTCCTCTAATACGGATTATGACATCATTTTTAATTAAAGTCCCATAAATGGCGAATGGGAGCTGAGGTAAATGTTTCATGATGTCACGAATGAAACAGCCTGGTTCACTCATTGTCTACTTCAACTTCCTATTTCAAATCCAGAATCTAAACAGCAATCTGACTTTTAGCCGTCTCAAAAATGTACTTTGTTTACCCACACAAGTCATCTTTAAATATCTCTCTTCTTACGTCCCATTTAACTGCTCTGTGCTCAGCGGACTGGAACAACAGCCAGCCTTTTTGCTGATGTTTGCTGTTGTGGCTAAACTTTAACTTCAGGTCTGGGAGGAATATCCTGTAAAGACAGTGTCAGTAAAAATCTGAAATAGTTTTAATAAACCAACGGCAGAGTAGGCAGATCCTCCTTGAGTCAGAAGTGATTCACTTCATATTTGGTCTGTCTGTCTCTGGTCTGCTCTGAGAAAACTGGAATAGATGGAAAAGGCTAAATTCCCATTATATTTTAACTCCTGAACTACGCACTGCCAGACCCAAAGCATAAAGTCAGAGCAGTATAGAGTCAAACATGTGGGTTTGGTACTGGAAATAAACACAAAACTACAAACAGTACACATAAGTCAAGTCCCTATTGGTTGCCTGCTACAAACAACAACTGGCTTTAACATTATTGTTGTTAGTCACTACAGCTGTATCAAGAAGAACAATGCTACTGTATACTGGTGACCTGCAATCCAACAGTGCAGATCCTTCCATGTACACTTCCATGGGAACCAGCGTGAAACAAGTGTCAACAAGAGTCCATCTGCTGTTGGACCAATAAGAGCTTAATAAGATTACTGCTGATTAGAGTCTGGACCCATCACAACCAAAGTACTCCTGGGTACAAAAACTACCAAAACAAATGCACACACACCTCCATCTGGTCACATTTTTGTGTTGTTTGTCCATTTCTGCAGCTCTCTGTCCACAGTCTGCTCCAGTGCAGAGGTCTCCTCCTGCAGAATGACCTGACAGACAGAGCTGGCTCCTGCAGCCGACTCTCCTGTACGTGGCCGCAGGCTGTGAGGCTGTGATCTTCTCTGAGGAGGCAGTGAAAAGAGATCCACTGTCTGCCAACATGGATTATCTCTGTCTGAGTACCTGCTGTGATTAAAACCACAGGTAGGTATTCACGTTATCACTGCCACTGTTCCACCGAAGACACACACTCAGAATAGCAAAAATACACTTGTTTAATTTGTTTAATTAATTAATTAATAATAATAATAATAATAATAATAATAATAATAATAATAATAATAATAATAATAATTGTTATTATTATTATTATTCTTATTATACAGCCTCAAAGTCAAATCTTAATTTTATTCTCTCTGTTGTAACTAAATATTACAGGGTCCCTGCTCTTATGCTGGGTCCAAAATATTGATTGTCGCTCCCTAATTTTGCTCGGCAGCATACAACAATGCTAAGTATATCCATATAAGTACACATATGTACAGCAGCATGTGTCGATGAACCATGTTCTGTCAGCATTTTTTTTTAATGGCAGGATGTAACAGCTGAGCAGGGTCACACTGATGTCACTGCTCTCTGATTGGTCTCTGCTGTGTGTCAGTTTTTATAAATGCAGACATTCAGAAATCTCTTTCGTCCTGCACCTTGAAGTGGAGACAGTTCCACTTTTTTGACGCCTCCTCTAAGAGAGGTGCTGAATGTGTGTAACCTCTGTCCAGGAGGACAACAGCGCGGCTGTGGACGGGGCCTGACAGCAGCTGACAGTCAGGGTGGCTGTAGTGAGTCAGAGCAGAGGGCAGCTGCCCAGCTGACAGGCAGCCACTGAAGAATGACAGCCATTCACCTCCCTCTTCAACATCACATGGACGTCGCCTCCTACTCAGCTCAGCATCAGACACAATATCACGCTGTGTCCTCGGATACAGTACGGCCTGGTGGGGGAGAGCGATTCACAAACACACAAACACACACACACACACAGATAACCTGCACTTTGACCTTGACATGGTGAATGTTCGCTCACGACCAGAGGAGAAACAGCCTTTTATTACAGCCAACAGAAACAACAGGGTACGAGCGGAGATGGAGAAATGAGAGCAGCACTTTTGGTTCTCACCTCAGAGAAACTATACTTCTGTGTCACCATGCTGTAAGTAGGACAGAACAAGCTGGTGCCAAAAGGGAGAAATTTAGTCTTTACCTTCTCTCCCCTTCAACTCTGTTTCCCAAGGCTGCTCCTTCATCTGTTATGTAAACAGACTCAGCCTTTACAGAGACAGACACCGCTGCTCTTGGCATTCAACAACACCAACCTCAGTTTCTTCACCTCAAGCTAAGAAACAAACGCCACAAAAAAAGCCGCCACTATGTTTTTTTTTCTTCAGGAAACAGAGCGAGAAAAAAGAAACTGACCCGACTACAACATCAAAGCTGGCTGAACACACGTCTCAGAGCTGTTTAGTCAACACGAAAGGCAGCAGTGATGTCTATGTTTACTGCCCACTTCTCATGTCCGGTTGGTCATACTGTGGATAAAGTTTTCAAGATACTGCAATTATTTAAAAATTATTTCAGTTTATATTGGCATAATGGCTTCACACAGTTGCAACAGGATCTTTTAGAAAAAGAGTTGGAGACCATTAATGTTCCATAATGTCTTCGCAATTGTCTAAGAAACCCGTTGATGCTGAGGCCTTGTGATGTGTGTCGTCCTGCTGGAGACAGACACCACGAAAGGCTTTACTGCTGTCAACACCAACACCAACTCTCACATTAATGCAGTGGTTCTCAAATTTTCTTAGTCATTCAACACTTCAAACACGTAGGGATTTTTAAGCTCCACCTGCCCCTGTCAGCCCAACACAAATCTTGGTCATTTTTTTATAATGAATCAAAATCAATAACACTGAATAACATTAAGTTCAAATAAAGAAAATAAAAGCGCAGCTGTGCCATCAACACTTTCCTCCCATTTGTCACAGCCCACCTGTCTTGTCGCCGTTCTTCACCAGTGGGGCCCGTCCCACACTTTGACACACACAAAGGTGCAAAGAAAATATTCTGTACACCAGAAGTCTTCAAGAGCGATCCGTGAGCCCTAGAGGACAAGTAAAGGTACTGCAACAGGACTGTGAAATCTGGGTTGATAGTATTTTTTCACCCAGCATTTCTTTAAGTAAAAATCTACGCTTCTTTAAAATCACATTAACAGACACAATGCAACATAACCTGTCTATTATTTAAATAGCTGAGCTTTGTAACATAATAGATACTTCTGAATTTGTATCATGCAGTTGATGTGCATGCAGATTTTAGCATCAGCTAGAGCAGAAAAAGACATAACCATACAGAACGGTTTGGAGCGGTGTGTAATTTAAACAAAAAATGTAAGAATTAAATGTACAACTCTTTACAATATGCAAAAGACAATGAGACAAATAGTTCTATTGTCCAAATTCTGTTAGCCTGTATGAAGTCGCCTCAGTTCCTTCCTCGCCCACTAACCTGACACCTGCTGTGGTCTTTAGTATTATGGGTTTCTCATATGATAACGCAATTTCTACATTAAGTAACTTGTTTGTCTGTAAAGAGGAGTTGGCTTTGAGTTACTGTTAAAGCGCTCTTCTGCCTTACTGTTTGTAATGCTAACGATCACACCAACAACAAATACATAATTATATTTCGAAGGATTACCTTTTCCTGATGACTCTAAATCAGGTCCATGCATTTTCCTGGAATGAGTTGCTGTGATGTGATTGGTGGATTACATTCCAGCACCAACGACCAGTTACACAAGTGTATCTAATTAAGGGATCATTGAGTGTATGAAACTTTGATGTAACTGTCACTCTGTCCAAATGCCTCACACATGTGAAGCTCCAAGTGAAAACTGTGACATCACTAAGTGACGTCTCTGCTGCTTGGCTTCAGACTCAGTACTGCGGAAGACACTTGGCTGCTGCAGTGTCTCAGTGCCAGTCCTGCAGCCATTGATCCACAGACAGACACTGTTACAGCAGCAGCAGCATGCAGATGAAGATGACGACGACGACAACAACAACAACAACAACAACAACAACAACAACAACAATAATAATAATAATAAGGTAAACAGGAAGACTGAGGACCACAGAGCACCACTGAATTAACGCTGTGGTCATGTTGTCAGATGTAACACAACAACACGATACCTGCTGAATCATCATCTTCACATCATGACAATGTCCGAGTATCAAACACAGATGGTCATGCCAACCCCACACACTCCCACACACATGTAACTTGAAGCTGACCTTGAGAGTTTGACCAAAGTAAATCTTATTACTCACTCACAGTGCTGAGATCTGTGCTGGTAAAACGGTGAAAGAAAAGCCTTTTGTTTGTTGTTTAGGATAAGCTTTGCTTCCCCCGTGTTTTCCTCCTTCTCCTCCTCCCTCTTCTCCCTGCTCCTCCTGTGTTTCTGTCCTCACCAGCTGAGTAAAAAGTGACGAAGTGCCTGAAGAAAGAGAGCCACAGTGTTGGAACTCTGTCAGTGAGACCATGCCTACATCTGCTCTTGCTCCTGGTTTGATTTCCTCTCTCCTCCCCCTCCTGTGTTCTTCAAGGTCACTGGCTGAAACTGCCTCTCTGACTCCGCCCTGGGTGAGCCCAGGGTTCTCCTGCTCGTACGCTCCTGCACAGTGGACACCCAGGCAGTAATTACCACCATGATCCAGATTAACTCCTGGGTGTGCTCTCAGTGATCTGAGCCGAGCTGGGACGACACAGACGGGATTACAATCAGGAGGGGATAGGTGTATACCCCACAGGGAGGGTCGGGGACAGTCAGACAGGACAGGACACTCAGGCTCAAGGACCTGACCTGAAAAGTACAGTCTGAAATAGAAAAAAAACATGTAGTTTTAAAATATCAAATATCAGATCAAACCACTGAAAGCATGATTTGTCCAGTCAGGCCTCTGAGGATAAAGACAGTGCTGTCTTGCATGGTAGTACAGCACAGCCTTGTCTAAAGCACCATCCTGTGGCTTTACACATTGTGATGGGATTAAAGAAAGATGACATTTGGCACAAGAAGAAGAGTAAATCCAAAAGCTAATTATAGTTTTTAAGATTTTTACCTCTATAAAAGAGAAGGAAGGCTACCAATGTGACTATTGATGTATGTTGTTCTAGTGTTATTCAAGTGTTGAGGTACTTCTCAAACACTAGGTTTAATGGTATAAAATACATTACGTCATTACAACCTCAATTTTTTCTTACTAAAAAAATCAAAACGATCCCTCCCTGTGACTGTAAACATTACGTTATCAAGGACAAACTTCTCAATGCTGTGAGCAGAGGTGATTCTTGAAATATGCTGCCACCTTGTGGTGAATATATGTAAACACAGCTCAAATAATTATCAACTATCTGATTATGTATATGTTTTAGTTTTAGAAATCATAAAGAAAAAAAAGACATATCGAGTGATAACTCGTTTGTATTAAACAAAATTTGTTTCAACAATGCACAAATAATAATAAAAAAGAATATGAAACTTCAAAAATGCAGCATTGATCAAAGGTCAAGTTGAACCAGCCAACAGAAATGCGAAACAACAGTGGAACATGAGAAAAGACAAAAACAGAACAACAAAAAAACTACACAAATAAAGTCAGTTTAAAATAAACTGCAAATGGGCTGTTTTTACAGTGTGGAACCAGAAGTGGAGGCAGTCCTTGTTAATTAATTAATAAAAATAAAGAGAGGAGGACTACCGGAGTTTACTGAGTTAAAAAAAAGTATTGCATTTACAATGGGACGTCACAGTTATCTGCTACTTCTTCTTCGATGTCCTAGAAGTACCACAAGTAAACAGACAGATCTGCTAAATCTGTTCAATTAGCTCAGAAAGGCACAACATTGTTTAAATCACACACTTCCTTTGTGCTACAGCGGCTTTTCTGATCCATCCCACTGTTACGGATAAACAAGCCCAAAACATATTTCCAGGTCCTGCCTTCAAAATCACTCGTCCCTCTTTTATTTCACTTAAATAAAGTTTCAAAAAAAATTCAGGCCCCAAAATATAAGACTGTAAGAACATAATACTCAGGAACACTTAAGGTAATGACCAGATGAGGCATTCAAAAAAACCCAAAAAACTAGTAAGCACAAAAATACAAAAGTTGACATAATTTAAAACAAAAACAACACATTGTGTTTTTCTCATCTGTTTGTTTGTTTGTTGTTATGATTAAAGAGGCAAAGCAAACTCTAAATACTGCAAGATAGAGCGACACTGGTGTGAGTCCATTATTAACAAGTTCAAACTGAATGTCTTTTTACTGATTTGTCCACTAGCTTTTCTGAAAGACCTGAGCTATACCAAGTAGTCTGCATACAGTGCATTACATACAACAAATACCAGTAGATACAGTGCTAACTGTACATTAATGTCAAGTACATACATACTGTCATTATTTATTTAAAACTTAAAAATACCTTGTCTGCATATTTTTTTGTTCTGTTCCCATGCCTTGCTGCCCTGAAGCTGCCTAACGTATGTAAAAACAACAGAAATCAGCTCGGAGATGAACACAAATAAACCCTTATACATATAGTACAAGACACAAGGTCCTTAAAAACACAAACTGTTGCTGCTACATTAACAAGTAAGGAAAGAACAGGGAGTTTTTTTTTTGAACACATCCCTCATGTCGACCATCGAGGAGCGACTGCATTTGAACTGGACTGTAGACCTGCATAGAACACTGGGCCTGCTAAACTGTTTATTACAATATAAGGCATATGACGCGCCTCTTAATGGCAGGAAACATGAAGTTCCGCTTGACGACAGGTGACGGGCAGCGTGGATCAGAGTGACTGTGTGTTTTTATGTAGAAAAAGTAAACGCAGACATCGAACGAGTCGATGGAAACGCATCAAAATATAAGAAAAAGAAAAACCAAAAACTTCACAACGTGCATCAACAGAAGCCCAGGATTTACAAGACCACTTCCTGATCCACAGAAACAGGACAGGTCCTCCAATCACATCACAGGTCCTTATTGTCCAGCACCTGTCCATCCACCTGCATCTGAGATGCTGTTGTCTGTGATTCTGATGTCACTCAGCCACATCTCTACTGGAGTTTGAGCTTATCAGTACTGTCTCGCTGCTGTACACCTCAAAGGGCTTCCATGGGAAGCATTGTCAGATTAGGAGAAGCAGGCGGACAGGCAGGGTCAGTGACGCGACTGTGGAGACAGACTGACAGACTTCAGCTGTGGTAGCTGGGCACAGCTGCCTGTTTCTGAGAGAGACGCAGCAGCTCCTCCCTGATGGCTTTGATCAGGGAGGCCGAGGAATGAGTCGGAGGAGATGTATCCAGAGGCGGCGGACATGGCGACATGTACCCCACCACGGGGGGATCTAAGTGGGCAGAGGGTGCCATGGGCTCCCTGTTACCACTCCTGGGCATCTGGAACATATGGAAGGATTCGTAGTCAGGACAGTCCAGGTACTAATGGCAAGACAGAAGGGAAAAGAGAAGGAAAAAGGAAGAGTAAATAGTAAATAGTAGAAGTTTAGTAGAAGATGTGAAGCTTAAAAATGAGAAGGAAAAGTTGTAAGACTTTATAGAATTCATATACTAATGTGCAACATGACTTGATGAAAACACGACCCCAAATAAGAATGACTAACCAAGGACTGCATTTTTGTTACACCTACTTTGACCACTAGGTGGCCCTGTAGCAGTGTGTGTCATACTGCACCAGCAGTGTAGACAATGTGCTGTTGTTTATCCTGTTGTACCACACAAATCACAGACAGACTCGATCACTTACAGTTACCTGAGGTAAAAGCTTCACATCTAGTCTTTAGTTCAACAGAACAGTGTCGTGGTGTTGTTTTACTGTCAGCAAACAAGCGGATAACGACAGCAACATCTAGAGTGAGATGTAAAACTGGTTTAACCTTGAATTTTATAAAACATTGCAGCTGAGTTCTATGTGTAATTGTCTCTTAATGTTCAGTCACCAAATGACCTAACAGGCAGTTCATGCTAAGTGGCTAAAGAGCCACAGAAGACCACTGGTCTACTGATTAACACAGGAGAAACTACAAAAGACCCTGGCACCATACTACAGACACTTCAAAAAATTTAAACTGAACTGAAAAAATCCAATAAAGATTGTGTGACATGACTCTGGTACACTTTCTACACATTTCTGGCTTCTTATGTTTACTACATTAAATGCACCTGTAACAAATTATTTTTCTTTGCTGTATTTTAGACTGAATGTTAATTGCATGTTTCCATACCTGTGAGAATCAAAACCTGGATTTTTGACATTCATTATTGTTGGTTTGTGTTGTCATCAGGTAGTTTTAGTTTTTTTTTTTTTTTGGCATTCGGACAATAAAAATTTGAAAAGCAGTTAAAGAAACAAAATTAATTATTTTTTTTCTTCTCATACTGCGTCTTTTTCTGGCTCAGCTCTGGAGAAGTTGTCCTCGTGGTAGTGGTTCCAGCCCACACCTCCATTCTGCCCTGGAGCCACCCTGGCCCCTGCTGGGTAACCATTCATCCGGCTGGACAATCCCACCTGTGTTAGATGATGGAGCTGGGCTCCTACACACACACAGTACATAATACACACCCATCATATGAGGACTAGAGTACTGACACTTGATCCTCAGCAGCTCCTCTAATATAATCAGACGTAATCACTGTAGTGTAGAGAGGCTTTTTGTCTGTGCAGCACTGGATGTAAGAATCCATTTTCTGTTAGTCTTGTCATAACTGTGTAGCGGCAGCTACATTACAGCTGCTTGAATAATTGAAGACATGTCTCTGTCAGTTTAATGGACCTATGGTAAGCGTAACTGTATTAAAGATAATTGCTGTGACCTACATTCAGGAGAGATGTAAATGACATCAGTGTGCAGAGGGAGCACTCTGTGGCTCTGGTCTCATAAAGCTGTGTAAAAGTAAGTATAAACTGTATAAATAAATAAATATAAACTATAAAATGTGTAAACAGCCTGTGGTGGCAGCTTAACAGCCTTTTTAGACATGGACTCCGGTTCCACATGTACCTGTCGTTCCTCCAACTGGTCTGGGTCTTGCAGATGATGGGAGCTCGTCCGTGTAAAGCCCCCTGCTGGAGAACAGGCTGTCTGGCTGGAAGTGCTCCTCTAGGCCGGCTGCATCACCTGGTGGAAGGTAGCTGGAGCCAAGGCCATGCCTGAAACACAGGAAATCAAATGTATTTAAATGTGTGTGATGGAATATCAAATGTCAACCAGATATCATTTAATGTCAAGTCAACACCCCGGGGGTCTCATGTTGTACGGTGCGATTGTGAGATGTTCTAATAAAACTCGTGTGCATTTAACATAAACATCAACTACACAAAAAAAATCAAGATTTTTTAGCTCATTTAAGCATTTTTGTTCTGCCACCTTAATTTACTTATTGTACTTACACACACAAAAATACCTTTACTTTATATAGAAAAATAGAAAAACTTTTTTTTTTTTAAATATTTGGGTTAACATTAGTTATTGATGCATTAACAGCAATGTCAAATATAGTAGAACAAAATTGACTTGTGTCTCTTCTGTAAACACACGCCTATTCAGGAGTACAGTGAGAAAAGGGTAAAACATAACAGGAGGCTCTGAAGACTTAAATAAACCTTTGGTTTCACTATGCAATTAATTCACGATCCGTGTGCCGCCTTCCATATGCCACGTATCAATCAAGGCGATCTCAGTCTTTATTAAATTCTGAGTAACATTAAAATCATTCAGGTCCTGTCCTGTGTTAACGCAACATTCGTCAACCTGCTTTCTGTCAGTAAATCTGATCTCATCTTTCTCAGTCATTTTTTTTTAGGTATGAATACATATGTTACATTAAAGATTTCAATCAAACAAACCTCTTAATAAGCCTTAAACAAATAGGTAAAGGGTTGAATTGAACATTTTAAATATAATAAAAATGACCAGAAAGATGTAATTAAAGTGCAGCAGTATAGCAGCAGATCTAGACAGCAGTGAACTTAAAGAGCAAACGGGAGCCATGAAAAGGTTGACAGTGTAAAAAAGTTGTCAAAACAACGCAACAGAGATTGTGGCAATAAGAACACTGTTTCCCAAACAGGTAAAGTGAAGTTGATGCAGCGAAAAGGAAAATAATCCTTCATGGGAAATTGCACAAATCTGTTGGAATCTTTATGATTATGGGACAGGCAGGCCCCATTTTGGGGGTGTGGAGTTATTGCATTTTTATTAATTGTGCCAAAGTAGAGAAAATATTTACTGAATTGAAATTTCTTTTTTTTGGGGGGGGGAATATACATTTTTAGAATAGTCATTTGTCTCCACTAACCTTGGTGTCAGGCCTTGGACTGAAGGTGGAGACAGAGCCAGTTCAGTGAACCTCTGAGGAAGAGAAGGAGACAGTGAGGAGCAGGCTGACACGAAGGATGATAAAGGATCATAATACCAGAAAAAACTGCGTCTGCCTCAGTGCAACATATGGTTTTGATGTGGGGCTAAAATCACTGGTACACAATGTTTCCACACATCTGTTGTAGATAAGAACTCACACTAATACTTCTTTTATAATAGTGTGAACGTGAAATGAATGTTTGATTTCATCAGCCACATTGCAGACAGCACACATAAAAGTCAGAGGTAATCATCATCTTCAATAATCCATGGTCTGTGCTGTGTCCTGAAGCCCCTCTCCTCACCCTATTATCTCCCCCATGCCCCCACCCCCTACAGCTCCCACATAATGTCACTTTTATCTTCAAACCCTCCATGACTGCCACTGGGCAGCACAGAAAACCTCTATCTTCAGCTCAAATCTTCTTCTTCCTCAATATGAATTTCAAAGTGACGGATGTGATGCATATGACATGGATGTAGTTTCCTGACGCAGTCTGTTTGAACACAGTGAGTTATTTAAAAACCCTCAAAATTTGGATATTGGTTATTTTCAGTGTTTTTGTGTGAAACCTGCATTCAGTAAATCTGCTGAGTAAATCAAACACATGCAGAGTTTCAGCAGCGTTGGATCACTGGCTGGGGTTATAAGGTTGGAGCTCCAGGGGGCGACAGATGGAAGAATGCTTAGCTGATTAGTTCACTAAGAAGATGATTAAAAGGTATAATCTTTGTACTGAGAATGAACAGGAGAAAATGTTGTTGTGTAAAGGAAAAGAGATGGTAAATTCAAGGGACTCAATGTGTCTGTTTACAAATTTGCAACTGAATTCTATTTCTTCTGTCTCTGTCCCTGGATCAGTGAAGAGAATGACTAGATTAAAGCCTACAGAAAACTGACTCAGGTTTATTTATGTTTACTGGATGTATCCAGGATATTAAAGAGTGTGGGATGAATCCTTACACTAGGGAACGGACCAACAGTTTGGTAGGAGGTGCCCCACGGTCTGGGCATTCGGCCTGGAGGGCTTGAACTCGGCAGGTTGCTGTTGACCCCTGGAAGTGTGATCCCCGCTGTGCTGCCTTGAGAGGTGGGCGACACTAAGGCAAAGGCATCATCCAGCAGGGAGTGCATCTGCTGCCGAGCCTCCTCGATGGAGGGCTGTGGAGGCATGTAGGGAGGCGGGGGAGGGGCGTGACTTGGAGGAGAGGAAGTTGGACCAAGGAAAACGTCGTCAGTGGGGGAAGGGCTCCTGTGAGGGGAGCCGGGACCTTGGTCAGGGTCCGACTAGAGAAACACAAACACATTGGCAGTGAGAGAGGTCACAGAGTTCATTTACTGTGTCAGGCGCGTACTGTAGGTGGTGGTGCTTCTGGAGTACTCACTACGTAAGCCACGTTGTTGACACCAGGGCACTTCCTGTACGCAGCATCAGTGTCCTCTGTGATGAGGTGGTCTTTGTCGGCATCCATGGCACCTCCATTCAGCTGCTCCTTCATCCTCTGTTTGGGAGAACGCCTCCCTCGACCGCTGAGAGACAAATATTTACTTAAGTGTTTCATCTAACAATGTAAAACTGGCCCAACAATCTGACACACATACCTTTTTTTTGATTCCATGAACATGGAGGGCATTTGTCCATCTGGGTCCAGGATTTTATCGATCTGCATCTGTGCCTTCTGATAGATACGATCTTGATCCTTCATGTCTCCAATTCCACCGGTCTGTTCATCCATGGTAGGGAAGTCGTAGTGGCCCTTTCTCTTTGCACGCAGGCGTATTTTGTTACGATGGTGCTCAATTTCTGACTTGTGCCTCAAGGCCACCTGAATCTGAAGAAAAAAAATTCCTCTATTAAAAAATGCAGATAAGATGAAAGAGAATCGACAAAAAAAAAACCTTTTGCCAAACACATTTCTCTTGCCTGGCAAGCGATATAGTAAATATATGAGAAAAATATACTAAAAACAATGAGAGAAAAGCTGTATGTGTAATGTCAATATGGTGCTATGCTACTCAATAAAAAGCATTTCAAATCACCTCTATATTTTCATGCTCTAATAAACAGTTGACATTTACACACACTTTGGAAAAGGGGTTTTGTTTCAGTCAAGCATCTTGAGCTTAAAATATCAGGAATATACAGAAAAAAGAAAGAAATGCATCTGGATTAATCATGAAACAGTCAAAACGTCAAACCTCTTTGTTGATTTGATTGGTGTCTGACAGTTTGCCGTTTACAGGTGGGCTGTGCAGGGGTGGCACTGGTATGGGCTGCATGGCAATAAGCTGGACTTTGTTTGGAAGCTTCCGGTTTGCATCTGTGGCTCGAGACATGCGATCCACATGTTCGAAGATAGAAGCTGACGTCAGCTGTTCGTTGGTACTGTTTGCAGGTGGAGGACCTGAGGAAGTGAGGGAACGACGAAAAACAGAGGTCACATCATTGACATCATAGATGGCACAAACATTTTTTTACTGAAGCGCTAATGCTACGTTAAACACGCTAACAGACTACAGATGTATATATTCCTTGTGGTTAAATAAAATGGAGACTGACTTCTAAGCCAGGCAGCATTTCAAAGAGGGTCTCTGTTTGTTAAATGAATTGTTTCGAGTTGAGTGACAACTCAGAAGACAGTGATGGATGGTGAGAATACTACTAGAATACGATAATACACAAAGCTACCACAGGAAGGGACAGACGACAAACAGACACAGCTGCCTGAGGTCAAAGCTTGAGTCTAAGGAAAGACAGATGAAAAAAAAGGCCAACTCTTACCAATTCTATTTCTGCCTGCAGACCACAGCAAAGAGAGAAAGAGAGAGATAGAGAGAGATAGAGAGAGTTTTATTAAAGAGAAGGGATCAAGTACTAAAATAGAAAGCATATTCTTTGGAAATGAGAATACAAATGTGGGAGAGAAGCAAAAAGAAGAGAAAGAAATGCGGGTGAGTCATGGGAAAGATCATTTTCTGCACCTGATAAAAGGGTCATGTTTGGTGTAAAATGAACGAAAAGAGAAAACATCAGAATGCAGGCTTTAGACGAGACAGAGAGAGAGAGAGAGAGAGAGAGAGAGAAAGAGAAAGCCTGACACACCACGCACTGATAAACATGACGGTGGAGTATAAACAGGCTCAGGCTGAGATTTATCACTAACCAAACACAGATCATTCCTCTGTGGCTGAGTCAGGCTCAAGTCTATTTTCCTGACCCTGTCTGGCTCTGGTGTCAGGACTCAGTACTGACTGTTGACAAAGTGTCAGCAGAACCTTCAGCCTTTTCACTCTCCTCGTTCCTGCTCACTCCCCAATGGATCTCTCTTTGCCATTAAATTGAGTTCCTTCCAAGTGTTTCCTCACACACACTTACTTTTTAATTTCACTGCTGGAGTCAGTGCTTTATCTCTTACCTTTTTCTTCCATTTTTTACTTCTTTCTTCTCTCTCTCTTTTTTCCTTATTTTATTCTTTCTATTTTTCTTTTCTTTTTGTTTCTTTTATTCTTCCCTTCATTTTTATCATCTTTTTTCTTTCTTTTATTCCCTCTCTCTTACCTTGGTTTCCACTCCCTTTCATTCTTTACATCTTTCTCTTCCATTTCCATTTTTTTCTTTCTTTTATTCTTCCTTAGGCTTTCTTTCTCTCTTTTCCTTCATCTTATCCATTCATTATTTCTTTATTGTTTCATCTTTTTTCTTTCTTTCCTTCTTTCTTTCCCTCCCTCTTTCCCAGCTTTGTTTCCCTTACTGTAAAACAACTTTGATCATTTTATTTTCCTTTTTTTAATAATGCCAATGCTAGAGTTAAAATTCTCTTTATTCCTTGGTAACAGCCACATCTCTTAAATCGCCTGCTGCCCTTCCTTCCCTCCCCCTCTCCTTTGGCAAGCAGTGTCTGTGTTTGGAGGAGTGATGTGAGTGTAACCATGGGTACTTACCGTTTAAAACATTGAAGGGAACCTTATGGGTCTGCTTGCTGTCGCTGGGAGTGGTGTGGGCTCTCAGGTTCTCCTCAGTCGTTTCCTGCTCACTCGAACGGTCACTTACCACTGAGTCTACGTCTGATGGTGAGATCCTAGGGGTGAAACACCGCGCACACACACACACACACACACACACGCACACATATGCACTTGCATGAATAATAGAAGTCAAGGAATGTGCTAACACATTGAAAAGCCCCACATATTCGGAACCTGGGCTTTTCCAGGAAAGAAAGAGAGAGCTGTGAGGTCATCTGTAAAAATGACTTGACCTGAAGTCTATAATCAAATAGTTAACACAAAATGTAAAAAGGTTCACATAATGTATGCTTTACTGTAAACCAGTTATTAATGGCAGTGACTGCAATGGTAAGAAAAGGAAAAGAATATATAGTTAAATGTATTTTACCACAGTTACCACTGACTGTATGAATCGAACAATGCTAGAGACTAAAATCATGCTAAAGACTTACTAAAATAAAATAAAAATCTGAACATTGACATAATGACTATAACATAAGTCTACCAGATCCTTTCATGTCTGCTCTGATGTATCAATAATTCATCTAATAATCTTTGAAAAGCTTTTAGACTAGTTGTCTTAGGTGGAAGGGAAAACGCTGCACTTATTATCCAGTGAAATTTCATCGTAGGTTTGGAAAGGCAGTTGAAATAAACTCCTGTGTTCCATTAAAACATTATGGAACATCTGGGGGGATCAAAAACAGAACAATTATTTGTAATCTGGGGACCATAACATAACTGAGTAGAGGACTAAATAGAAACAGATGGGTGGTGCTACTCCAGGGCCTTTTTTGGTTTTGTTGTGTAACCTATGACAGCTTGTTTCCATTTCTAAACATTATTTGCACTCACTGACCTTTCTCGCCTGCGTTCACCACGGCCCTTCTTGGCAGAGGAGTTCTTAGATATAGGTGTGTGGAGCTCCCCATTTTCAGAGGGACTCAGGCCTTCTTTACTGGACATGGGTAAAGACCCAGGGCCGGGTCCTGACGGGACATTCTCCTGAATCACCATGATATCATCTTTACTCTGCTGGCCAAGGTGCAGCTTGGCAAAGTCGAAGCCTTTCACACTGGGAGCCTGCAACTGAGGAAAAGGGCGAGGGTAAAGAAAAAGAGAGAGAGAGAGAGAGAGAGAGAGAACATTACAGGTGCTTTGAAAGTTTCCAAAGCCTAAACATTGCCATATCAATAAAGAAGAGGCTTTGAGGAAGGGGAACAGTGCAACATTCAGCTGCTTGCTCTACTTTGAGGCAGTGGGGGATGGAGACTGGCAACAAGAGCGGAAAGAGTATTTGATGGTAAACTCTGGGGACTTTCAGTTTGCATTTGCAGCTCGTGAAACTGCTTCTGTGACACAGAAATGTAGCTACAAGAGAAGAGGCACGGGTCTGTTTAAACAGGCTCAGTGGGTTTACTGAAGCAGCACAGTGGCTAAGAGGAGGTTTGATAGTATACAACACTAATACAGTGACACATTTGTCAGTGTCAAAGTGCTACAGACCACAACACTTGACCACACCCTTTTTTGGCTTGTGACCCCATTTTGACATCACAAATTTCTGGTGAGTCCAGAGAACATTTAAGTAGCTGTCATTTGTGCAGTGATATGATGGCAGCCATCAATCAAGATGCGCCAGTGCAGATATTTTTATATGCTCCATTTTATTTGAACTTGATTTATATTTGTGAAAAGTGAAAGAATGCTGTTGTTGCAGGTGTATTTAAATCAGAATTTAAAAAAATGTGTTTTTTTTAAAAAATATTTACTACACATTTCAGGTGACCACATTTAATTTCAGGTGATCCAAGTTGGGTTTGGAACCCCAAGATTGAAAAACACTTGACTTGAATATGTAAATTGAATAACGGAGGACAGTCACATCACACTGGTCATTCCCAGAGACTGGTTTAAGGAGATTATTTTGGGACCAATAAACCTTCTTCAGGGTTTATTGGTCCCAAAGGTGCATTGGATATTGCATAAATATCCACCTCCCCCCCATAAATACTATGGCTGCTAGTGATTACTGCAACAATATTAAAAACTCTTTTAATCAATAGGAATGACTAAATTTGGATGACCATATATGGTAACTTATATAGCAGTAGTGAGTTATATGCAAGTTATAATTGCAAACAGCTAAAATGACAATACATCTATAAATCTACAGGACAAAGTAGAGAATCAAACACAACAACACTGAGTCTATAGAAAACCCACCATCGTACACAATGTAATACACTACTACATATTTTCTTCTAGTAACTAACACAGGGTCTAGTGGGGTTCTCAGTACATTTGCAGACTAGCGCCTCTGTTTCAACTACATGCAGTACCTCCTCTTCGCCTCTCCTCCCCTGAGAGATCACTTTGCTTATATCTTCTTTCTTCACCAAATCAAGTCTCTGCAGTACTGCTGCCTTCCCTTTACTCTGTGTGTCATCTCTTTTTATTCCTTCACTCATGAATTTGTCTTTTTCCCCAGCCCGGTCCTTATCTTCGTCATCCTCTGCCTCCGTACTGCTTGGACTCTGTTTTCTGCCTGATGCAGCGGACGGCTTCTTAACAAAAGTGAAGTGAGTTTGTAAATGGTCACAGGAACATGCTGATTGGTTGTTTGTAAGAATATAAACTGTGATGTCATGACCACTTTCTTTACAGACTAGCTAGAAAATGACGAACTGTTTACAGCAAACACACGCACGAACACATACATCTCCACCGAACACAGATCGATACCTTCTCCCTCTGTAACTCCTCTTCCTCTTCTAACTCATGTTCCTCTTCTTCATCATCATCTTCCTCTTCTTCTATTTCATCATCATCATCTTCTTGATCTTCCTCTTCTTCTTCATCAACCTCGTAACACTCGTATTCTTCCTCCTTATAGCCCATCTCCCTCTTAGCTGATAGTAATGTCTTCCGAGGGGTCCTTGATTGTCCCAATGACATTATGGACTAATAGGAATATTGTTAAGTAGCGTTAAGTATTAGATGATAGTAGCTGACCAGAGAGCAAGCTAAATGGTTTTTACAAATTCAATTCATTGCATTAACCCAAAGCACAGGCTTTAGTGTTCGGCTCAACGTCATCATAGAAAAAATGGCATGTTTAGAGAGAGGAGAGGAACGACCGACATGGAGAGAGAAGTAAACCTAACCTGACCAGAAAGATCATCATGTTTTCATGTTTACCAGAGGCTTGTACATTTACACCACCGATGTGAATGGTACACATTCATGTATACTGTTAGAAAAATCTAAATAGAGCAAAATTGGAAGCTCCCTGAAAAATGTATATTCTGTGAACTTATACAGAAAGATTTCCGTAGTCCTGAAAACCTGTTTTTTCTGGGTCCCTGCAGCCTTCAGGAAATGCTAAGTCTGGGCAGAGAGCGCTGCAAAGCACATGGCCTTTCATCCCCAGTCTTATCAGTCTAAAGTGATGCCAGTCATGGAGCACTGACATAGGGGAAAAGTACCTGGCAGAGGTCATACCTAGGGCAGGGAACCCTGATCTAAGGCTTGTATTTTTATGTGGCGTTTAACACCATATATTTGACTAATTTTAAGCCATTATTGCATGCAATATAGCCTAATTTATATGGTAATTAATAGATATTTCATTTTTAAAATGGTCTTCATTTTCTCAGCAACATTGTGTTGGTAAACAAAAAAAACCCCAAAACATTACAAAGATAATTTTTTTTCCTATAATGCCAGATAATATTTCTACCTTCTGTCTCTGTTGCATGGAGGTCATGGCATCTGGCTGGAATTCCAGTTTGTCTGTCCGGCACATTTTCCAGTACACAATTAAAATGATGACGACTACGGCAAGGAGGGGACAAACCACGCCAAGAGCAATCCACGTTTTGGTGTTCTCAGAAGCTGAGGGTGAAGATGACCCTTTCTCTACCGCTTTGGACACAAAGACAGAAAAAGTGGGAGTTAATTTGACACAAAAGACACACAGAAAATCACATCCTA
>NC_024312.1:15669193-15721574 GCF_000523025.1 Cynoglossus semilaevis
ACACACACTCTATCTCCCAACAATACAAATATATATATATATATATATATATATATATATATATATATATATATATATTTTATAAATGACAAACTACAAAGCTATGCTTACTAGTAGTTATTTTTGCAGCGCTGCTCTTGTTGCGATCTTCAGTAGAGAACTTAATTAGTTTTAATTAACACTGATTTCATCCCTTGGGAAAGAATTAAAAGGGGAACACATCAGAACCGTAACTCCCATGAGGTGCTTTTCAGCTCATGTTTAGATTCTTAATGAGGATGACAGGCTATTAGTACAGTGTGAGCATCAAAGAAGTAATTAGCTCCAAAGTTACCATGAACATATACTCTATGTATACAAAGGAAAAAACTGAAGCCAAATGTCTTTAAGAACTAGGAAACAATTCTCACGATATTTTCTGTATTATCAGTTTAGCTCTAGACAGAAATGTAACCCTCAAAAAGCCTGAACATCACCTACTGTAATACAAATGTAAGCAGCAGATCAGAAGAAAATAATGTTAGAACAGCATTACAAGACAAGGGTGTAAGAAAAAAAGGGGAAACTGCTGATAGATGCAAGACAACAACAACAACAGTAAAAGCAAGAACAATATGGATGAATAATATTTTGCAAAATTAAGGACATCCATTATTGTCCATGATGTTTTCATTTCACAAGCAAGTAAATGGCTATGACTCAGTGTCTTTCCACTACTTCAGGAAGCTCAAATTTACTTTGTCCATGTCAAGGACCATCTTAATAATCGCAGCATCAGTCGGCTGCCCTTGGATGTCTGTTATCTACTGTGGAGGAGGTACTCACGCTGGGCTAAAATGCCCTGGACACGATATCCCAAGACGATGGCAGCCCTCTGAACGTCCAGGCTGTTGAGCAGGTTGGCTGTCTGGACAGCAGGCACTCTTTGACCGCCGTGTTCCTCCACAAAATACACAATCTCCAACGGGTGGTCTTCACCCACCAGACGGCTTGCATTCACAACCTATAGGTTGACAAACCAAAAAAAGCACAATTCATTAGCAAAATACTTGTAACATAAATTTGGGAAATAAAGCCAAGGTTTATCTTCTGATTTTACACTGTGTGACTGTGTGAAAATACCCATATATGTCTAATCATCATCATCATCATCATCATCGGGTGTATGGAGCAAGATGATTGAATCCATATTGTCAATAGAAAAGTCCAGCCATATACAGTATATCCTAATAAAGAAGCCATTTATTTTGAACAGTGAGTTACTTATTTAATGTATTCTTACCACCCTGTGGCCAAATCCAGCCCACCAAACTATCTAATTCGACCTGCGACTGGAAGCTCAGTTTCTTCTAACAAGCAAAGGTCATTAAGCTTGAATGGTAGAAAAAAATATAGAGATCTAGCTATTGATTAGTAATATGTATGTAAACGTTTTTGGTCTGTGATGTTTACTATTTTTTGTATTAGCTCTGACTTTGTTGGAACATTTACAACATTATCGAATCAAGTGGAGTAAGCTGAATCCAAACTATCGGAGGGTAAATGAGCATAAGTCAAATGTGTTTTCTATCACCTATCACTACTAAACTGTCGTTTTCCCAGTGCATTAATGATATGGACAATGCTCCAACAAGTTGAAGGAAAAGGTGCTTCCACAAATGAATTCTCAACTGACTAACAGTGGTGATGAATGACATAAAAAATGACTTTTTAACTGGTAGGACGGTACCTCATATTCATCAAAGTACAGAAGCATAATTAATATTTATGGTTTTCATAATTACAGAAACTAAAATTAGCCTGTCACATTTAGCTGTCCTAGTTCCTGCGGGTTTATATTTAACTTTCTATTGTAAAGAAGAGTCACTTGTTTTCTACCTATGATAACCATAATAACAAAAAGAAAACATTTAATTTGAATGTTTCTCTCTCCCTCTTTCTGTGTGCTGTTAACTTTTAAATACTTCGCAAGTCTGGTCTTAGTGAGGCGGAAGGTTAATCTGGTCAAAGTTAGTGTAAAATGTGATGAGAAATAAGGTTATGTTGAAGTATGAACTGATTATGCAGAGGAGAAGAAATATCAGGTTGATTGAACCGTGTGTGTTTGTGTGCATAAGTCTGAGTGTGTGTGTGTGTGTGTAGTCTATCATTGCAAAGCCTGAAGCACTGCACAGTCTGCTGACTGCATTAGTGCACAGAGCAGAGTTCATGCCTGGACTGGCACAGAAAAATGACTGGACTCACTACCACGACTAGAATTTAATCCATTCTATACATGTTTATTAGAGTGGAAAGCCAGCGATGTGAATGTGTGTCATAGCATGACCCAAATTCAACCTCCATCATCTGCCCAGACAGACTCCTGAGGAGTTCTCATATGTGGTGGGAGACCCACACTGATAATTTTCAATGCGTTTGTATCATCAATAATGAATTACAATGAATGAATTTCATGGTGTTATGAATAAAAGAAAAAATACTACATATGTAACTCTTGCAATTTTTCCTTCCTATTTCACTTTTCATCTGTAATTTATTCACATATTTTATATATCTGTTACTGTCATATTTATAGCTTTATATTGGACTTTTCCCACAGTTTACAATACATAATACTATACAGTATACATTTCAACTGTAATTATACTTACTATACTTTTACTTTTCATGTCTCTATTTTATAAGAATACATGTTATAATCTTTCATACTGTTTCTCTATTGTGTTTTCTATTATTCTATTCTTATTTGAAAGTAAAAAGTACTATTAAAGTAGTTATCTACAATGTGCAAAAACTACAAAAACATGAATGTATTAAACCTGACTCCCTAGGTTTTATTAAGACAACAACAAAAATGTAGGAGATATACGTTTGAGATATATCAGCCAAAAATGATGTTTATCACAGCACTTTTAGGAACACTACATACAATAAACTGGTTTTATTATCAGTTGTGTGCGTTTTATCCCCAACAACAGGAAGACTTTGTTTTAAGTCTACTGTGTTTGACTCATTTTTGGATCTTTTATCCTCACGTCTCAATTTTGTTCTTCCAAATACTCAGCCTTGGACACTAACAGTCCTAATACTGACTTTGGCAAGTGCAGGATCCACAGACACAGATAAAATGAATAATTGATCTGTTCTTAGCAGCTCTGCAGCTCACATGAGCCATTGAGTAACAGCTCCAGAAAAAATGAGAAATAGGATAAAGAACAAGGACTCGTGAGGTTGCCTTGATTGAGTGGCTGGACTCTGGGCTGAATGGAGATGGTGTTGCTATGGTGACAGAGCCCTATCCTGTCCCCTTAGAAATGAGCTGAACAGGTGCAGAAAGAACCCACAAAAGCCACAGCCTGATTAGTAAATCAGCCCTGTTTTCGCTGGTCGCAAACATTTCTCACATAAATGAGCCCTCAGTACTAAGGCGAGGTGGTAATAATGAGACTGTAACAAGGTAAAACAAGAGGAATGGTAATATTGGAATTAAATTGTTAAAAGGTTAAATGAGTAACAGAAGAAAAGAAAAACTACTACTTCTACATTTCAAAAAGGTATTTTTTATGGCCACCAGTCTAGTAAGTACATGTGCAGCACAAATGTGACAAAAAGCATATGTATTGAAATATAATGATCTTTTAGTTTCAATTTACCCCAAATTTACTCACTCAGTGTGGAACCTGGGCCTGTTTAGTTGAACACAACACTGATAAACTATCAGTAATTAAAGAAAGACACACAAGGAGTTCTTTTTCAACAGCTCTGATAGTGAAATTGGATAATTTTCTATGGTACACATGATGAATTCCCACAGCACACTAATGTAGTCCAGAAAGGACTATGCATTTTGAGCACATAAATTATTACCTATAAAAAGTGGCAGTATTCTTTAACTTTCATATCAAATAAACCTAACTGAACCTGAATCAGTCAGTTCACTATTAATTCCTAAATATAGATATACTCTGTACTGTACCTGCACACTGCTGTTGCCCACAGTTGTGGCTCTCTTAACACGTCTGACTGGTCCCATAGCTTCACCAAGTAACATGGCCACCCGGCGCTCCATGTTGGCTTGAAAAGTTCTCTCGTGCACTTCCTGGTCAAGTACACCTAGCAGCACTATAGACATAGACAGGATGATTGGGAATTTGTAAAAACATTTGTTATTTTTGTTGTTGTTGTAGATTCTGTAACCTCATTACAGTTAAAAGTTACACTCAGAAATACCTGTTCTAACCCAGGACGATCGCAGTGATTTGCTGGTGTTCAACTCTGGATAATGGAAAGCTGTGGAGACAGAGATTAGTGTTATTTTTTATGTGTTTATGAAGTTATTTAAGTTGTGCCAAGTTGACTCTGAGATACTGACGTTCAGCAACCTGCAGCACAGGAAAACCCATGTAGTAACTGAATTCCACCTTGCTGAGCTTCATCAATGCATTGCTGACTTCTGACCCATTCAGGTATCCACCAGATCCACGTACGGTGAAGGTGATGTCAACTGGTTGCCTCAGTAGTCGTTGCTCCTGTTTTTTTGGAACAGTCATGGTGATGTTTAAAATCTGAAAGACAAACAGAAGAATAATAAATATAATTAAGCAGCAGACAGACCATGCAACTGGAACTTTTCAATTTCTGCAAATTTATTGAATCCCTTGTTGAATCTTAAAGCGTAAAAATAGTACTGAATTTTCGGAAGGGTTTTGCTTGTTGTTTAAGAAGAAGCTGTGTTAAAACAAATCTTAAACTCATAAAATTCATCCAAACTTAACAACTGGCTAACAACTCACAACTGAAATTCCTTGAAAGAAAAAGCTAAACTAAATGTTCTCTTTCACAAGACTGACACTGACAACTTGGATGTCTTGGGCTAAACACTGAACATTTCAATAGTGTAAAAAACTGTGTTAATTGAAGTCAATGTGAGGTTTTCTTCTATATTCAGTTCATACTCACATGGACTGTGAAGTTTGTTGACTGCTTTAAGCGTCGACGCACTTCTGCGAAGGCCATGGTCAATCCTTTCTCAATGCTCTCGCTAAAGGTGCAGAATCGCACGTCTATGTGACTTGGAACAAACTGCAACACTGTACAAAGTAAAGATGAGGGAAAAAATGAAATACATTTAAAATATTAGTATGTAAATGATCAGCACTGAAACTCAAACTCTGACATGTGTGTATTTGAAGTAATGATGAAATGTACTGTACCTGTGTGAACCTGGTATTTACTACCAGGTGTTGTCCAGCTGGGAGACACGTACAGGAAGCGCCCCCTAGTACTTCGCAGGGAGTTGACGACAGATATGGCTGTGTACACAACAGGGCCAGACACCACACGGAAAACAAAGTTTGGTGGGGGGTCCACAACCTAACACAGACACAGCAAAAATGTATATAGAGGAGACAAATCACTGATCAGCTGATTGGTTCAAATGAGTGTAGTTTATTGCAGGATTAGGGATTGACTTTATAGTTTTATCTGCACCACTACAATTAATATTCAACCCAACAAAGTGGATTGTAGGCAAAAACACAGTACAACAGGCATTGATACAGTAACAGACATCACATGACAGATTCCCCATATAGGACCATTTTACTGTTCATTTTAGAAGATTGTGGAACACTGTATGTATGGTACAGCATGCCAGAAGAGTACATAAGAGAAATGTATATTTACCTGCAGCTCCACAGACTTGTTGAATTCTCCTTTCAGTGTATCTCTGATTTGGGATCTAGCATAACCAGTAGTGACCCCAGATGGAAACCCTTTAATTGGATAAAACATGTTTCTGTTAGAAATGTCCCTTGTTACAGTAAAATCTTCAGGTTAAACTGCAAAAAATTGACCCCTTAGCAATAGGAAAAATATTGTTATATTTAATCAGTTCCTTCTTTTTGGAATATTGCCCCCCAAATTAAATTTATGCACACCCACTGCAATAACTTTGCACCCCCTAAGGATGCTGTACCCTTTTTTGGAAACCATGTGGTTAAGGAATTCTTAATATCAGTAAAAAATTCTTAATTTTTTTGGATTGTCTTATTAAAACCACAAGATGCATTTTCTGATTTTACCATGTAAAATGCTTGGCTACAATCATTTTCATATTGCACAAAAAAGTAGACTACAAAAAAAGTTTTGTTTTTAAATTTTTTTTTCAGTGTAGTTCATCTAAACCGTTAAGGCCACACCATATTATAAATTCTACTGACAAACCTATAAGATGTCAAACTTACCCATTTTTACTAAATAGGCAGAGGTGTCTGGATGGCAGAGGTACTGTCTGGTCGGTTCTTCTGTGGTTATGCTCTTTTCATTGGTACTAGTGAAGGCTTCAGCGGTAAATTGGTGAGAATTAGTGGTAGCAGTTGTAGTTGAGGGAACTGATTCACTGTTGTTTGGGATTATAGTCGTTGTGGTAGAGATGTTTTCAACTACGCCCTCACCAGCCACAGTGACATTAGTTGTGCCTTCAGTGAAGTCTAAACTGACGTTATACGTTTGTTCAGTTGTTAAAGTAATGTCCTGGGCAGTTGGCTCTATGGTACCAGCGGTGGTACTTGTAAAAGGTTCTGTGAAAACAGCAGATGAAGCAGAATTTGCAGTTAACACTGGAGTACTGATTATTATATTTTCTTCAAATACTTCGGTAACAAACCAATGGACATCAGTCAAAGAAGAGGACGTGACATAATCTGGCAACAGCTCTGTGTGTCCACGTGTTGGGAATGTTTCTGGTGGTTCAGAACTGTTCGCATCGACTGTATGAAAAGACGCTGACCAATCTGTGGTTAACACCTTACCAACCCACATGGAGGACGAGGGATCAAACAGGTGAGTGGAGGCTATTGAAGGTGTCAAATACGGCTCAGAGACGCTAACCAGCTGAGGGGTCTCCACTGTGACCGATTCTTCTTGCGGTGGAAACCCTGATAAATCAGTGGAGGATTCATCCTCCAGCAGGTGGGAACTATTGCTAAAGCTAGAAGTGGGTGTGACCTCTGAGGTTGTGATGGAAACCATAGTGATATTGCCTCTGTGTTCAGCTCCAGTGCTCGAACTGCTGTTCTCCTTGTTCAACTGAATAGTGTAATACTCCAAACTGTTCATGTCGGGTAATAGAACATCTGTTGGGTGAATGGTAAAAGCATCAGACCAGTCCATGTCGGATGTGTCACCAATGTCAGCTGTGGGAGTGGGTTTTAGTGTATAATGGACTGTGGAGGTAAATGAGGAAGGATGGATGGATGTTGAGGGGACAATGTTGGTGTGAACTGTTATGAGGCTGTGAGAAGGCATGATGTGAAGTGGGTGAACGGAGGAAACAGATAATCCTACTCTGGGAGGGAAAGATGTGTCATAGCTTTCTGTAAAGTCGTCTAGGTCGTAGGAATCAGAGGGGACCTTGGTGACTACTGGGTAATTATCGCCATTTGAATCTAAGAAAGACATAGTTTCCTGGTAGTCCCCAGACCCCCAGTCCACCTCCATTGTGTTGAAGGGGTAGTAGGGGAAGTCCTCAGTGGGCTCCTCAGTCTGTTCAAATAAAGGTGACGTAGGGTGGAGTGTGAAGGAAGGCACATTGTTCCCATGGGCCATAAACTGTGAGCTGGGAGAGTTGTTTATTCCATCTGCTGGTTTGTTGTCCTGTATTGGAACAATACTTGGGCTGAGCTGGTTCAAAGCCAATAATTTACTGGAAGATTCATCTGCTGGTAAGAGGGAGAAAGCCAGATGAGGGGGTTCTGGGAAATACGTTTCTGCTGTTGTAGCTTCACTGTAAGGTTCTGTTAATGATGATGACAGGGCACCAGGTGAATCTTGGTTCCTGGAGGCATCACCAGTGGGTGATGATGGAGACCCATCTGCAGGAATAAAGGGACAAGTGTAACCAACAATATCTGTAACATACTTTTCTTTATGTTACAATGTGTAGCATTACTGAGAACACACCCTGGTTATTAAACATATTTATTTTAAAGAATACAACACAAACAGTGGCTCAGAAAAACATTTATAGGACACAATTTATCATGTAATTAGCAAATGCAACAATGTCTGACTGTGAGGGCAAAGGTCACAGAATTTTATATAGGGTAATAACATATGACCTACTGTCGGTCACAGGTCAAGCTGTGTTGACTTTGGAATGTTATATTTAACTACGGCTCATATTCACAACAAATCAATGTAATATTGACAGCTATAATGTTGGCCCCATGAAACCGTGAGCATGGTTTATCAGAATGATAGAGGAACTCTATAGTATAGATGGGGTAGGGGTACTTCTAAAATAAATACTAGTAAGAGAAAGGAATCTGCAATTAATTGTTGAGTGTGTTTAGTTCAGAAAACAAAACCAAATCAGAACTAAATGCTAATCCTTAGCTAAACACCTGAATAGCCTATTGTTTTAAAACCTCTGCATTAGTTATTTATTAAGTGACTACTGTACAGACCTTTTAGCACGTTTGCTCGTCCATTGTCTTTGGTTAGGTACTTATACCCTTAAAATTGAACTATTCCGAAATTAGAACAAACATCAAATTTTTCAATTTATTTGGAAAAACCCCTTCAAATATTGTTTAAGTGTTTGAACCAGTTTTATCTGACTTTTTCTTTTCTTAAACTGATTTCAATACTTTAGACGATGCAAAGAAGCAGATTTTGAACTAAAGTAGTACAAAAGACAATCGTTAGTATTCTACAGAGAAGAAATTCCACAAAGGAAATAGATACTTTTGTGTCTATTTAAGTGTTTAAACTTCAGCAGAGGATAAGTTGAGAAAACTTTTTTTGATAATTAAAGCAACTTGCCCTTGAAAACAGAGAAACAGGTCATTGGCCACAATATAATTATAACAGGCAAAAGCATTGAAGTTAATTGCACTTTTGGTTTGATGTGCTACATTAAAATAGAGCATAGAGATAAAAGTGATTTTTAACGATGATAGATCAACATGGACCAGGGGTCTCAAAAACCCCAGCCCATGGTCCAGAGTTTGAGTTCCCAGGTCCACCCAAATGTGGCTAGCAACTGGATGTCAGCATAATGTCATCTGAACGCCTGTTGTAAGTTGGCCCTTTAATGGGGCAACAGTGGGCTTCACCTTACTTGAATTTGAGACCCTTGACGTAGACGCTACGTCTTTTATTTTTCCCAGAAAGGAGGTGTTTAACAAACATTCAATATTGCCACTTCCAGAAGCAACACCCCCATAGTCTGCATTATTCATCAGCTGGTGATGGTGATGGTTTTGATAGTGAACAAGAGCTGCAAAACATCTTTGAATGTTTTTATCAAGGTCAGAAAAATGATCATTTAAAAATTGCTTAAACATAAACAAAAACATCTTTCTGGAAACTTCTTCAAATAAATTGCTTCTAACTTTGCCAAAAACAGAAGTCTCAAATTAAGTACAACCTATGCCGACACCTTAATTGACTCAATATGCCAACATCTTGGAAAAATGTCTAGAAAGCCAAAGTCCTGGTTCTCTTAGAGTTAGCATTTGGTGTAGAGTCTTCAAACTGCAGTACATATCCTCTTCCACTCTGACAAGTATTTAAACCCTCGGGGGTTTTAACTCACATTCAGGCAAATACGCAGGGACAAAATCATAGGGTGAACACAACAAACACTGTGATCAACCATTAATACTGTATGTATTACAGAGATTATGTTCATGTTATTAATAAACAACATTGGCCATAAAACCTTAATTTATGTAAGGTTTCAGTTTAGAACAATCCCACATGCATAATTAAAAATATTACATTGAACTAATTATGCTCACAGGGGATTAGTGATAATATTGATTCATTTACCTCAAAATAATATGGATACTGAATATCACTGCAGGTTCACGTACATGAACATTAGGGCAAAAAGAAGAGATCTGATCCATTGTCTTTAGATGGAAATGAGTTGTAACGGATAGAACAAAATGAGGCCACTTTAAACCTTTGAAGTTGATCCATCATTGTAGTCAGTGCTTTGGAGATTTCTTCAAAAAAACATTATGCTAATTTTGAGAATATCGATCCAATTTATATATGTATACAGGATAAAGCATGCCAGGAGTCAGTATATGTGTGTGTGTAAATAATGAATGTGTAATGAAGTGTGTAAACATGAATGTCTTCCACAACTGAACTTCTATTGGATTTTCCAGGTCAGTAACTAGTATGGACATAGAATGTTTACAGACGTTTGAAACTGGGTAACAGTTTCTCACACACGTATATTTGTAGTCACTTAATTCTGAAACAGGCACTTTACTGTTTCAATGTGCTTTATTGATGACCTAATTCCTTATATATGCTCAACGGCTCACTGTCTGCATTTTGTATTCATACATATAGATATATATGTATATACAGTATATATACTGTATATATATATTATAGTTTTACTATTGTTGATCTTTTCAGAAAATCAAAAAAAAAGTTTTCAATTAAACACATAAAAACAGAGATAGCTCTCTATCAGAGATGGAGAGACAAGACTTAACTATGTTTTTGTATTGCAGGTGACTTTTTACATTTTTTAAATAATTGAGCAGGGAGTGATTTAATACCTGCAGTCTAATCTATGGTAATGGTGGTGGGAGTAACAGATGGAAAAGAGCAAGTGAGACTAGTTTACATCAGAGGTGACATTACAGGAGCCTTAAACTAACAAAGGCCTTCATGACTAAGCTGCGATGCCACCTGTTCCTGAAACACGAGTGTGACACACTCGAATGGACACTCGTCCATTGTTTGGCCTGTCACTGAAATTAACACTAATATCAATACGTACTTTGACATATCAGGTCACAAGAGTAAATGCCAGCATTTGACTCATTAGCTCAATAGATTTTAGCACTTACTTGGCATGACATGATTGGAACAAGAAAGTGTTTCTAAAAAAAAAAAAAAAAAAAAAGGTTCTATGTTGTATTTTATTATAAATGTTTGATCAAAAAAGACCCACATTGGGGAACTTTTCTTACCTAAGAAATAAATGTTTAATAAGTGCATAATCTAACAACATTACAAACAGTCCAGCTGCTTTTTCCAAAATACAAACAACAACAAACAAATACAAGTGAGTTACGCTGTTGACATTTACCCAAACTAAACCAAATTAAATCAAACTAAACCCTTATGTTCACAGTTAAAATAACATGACATGACAACATGTATCAAGCACATTATTCACCAGTGGTGTCTTTCCAATGTTACTGATAAGGTTCGATAACCAGGCCAGATTTTATTATTCAATATATTTTTTAAAAGAGTCAGTTAAAAACAAAAACAAAACAAACAAAAAACAAAACTGTTGACGGCTACAACAATAAACACTGATAAAATGTGATTCTGGTTTCACTGTCCTCTCATTAAAACATATCTCAAGGCTGAAACTGAGTTAGCCTGATAAAGTCTGTCTGCAGACACTACTTTGCTGATGTCTACAATTGAATAATAGAAAATCTCTTATCTGTCTCTATTACTTACTAAATAAAAAAAATAAAATCCAATGCAGGACTGTTCAGTGAATAATTTACCCTTTTAAGAGAATATATATTTGGAAATGAAGTTGTTCCGGGCCAGTATATGAAAATAAACATGTAGTGGTCTCAGTCTGCCTTCACACAAGGGGCTTATTATTAACCTGGTAAAAGCAGAGTTAAGACTAATGTTTGGCAATTTATGGCTGTTGCAACCCAATTTTACAGGTACTACAAAATTAAAAAAGTTATCCAGACTTCAAATCTAAATTGATGATCAAACAGGATAAATGTAGACAATTGGGAGACCACATCATGTACCACCATAGAGCCCATGCTGGCACCACAGTGAATCATATAGACACCCTCAGTATACTGCATGTACTTGTTCCTACGTTGTGAAACCCGAGATGGCAATTACAGAGCCCTGTGATGATGTCATTTCCTTTTTTTTTAAAGCACCTACTAAAGAACATGGTTACTGGTTGTTTAATTTAAAAAGAAAAAAAATGGAATAACAAAAGAAAAAAAAGAAAACAGAGAAAGAAGAAAGGCTCTTGTGGAATTAATGCTTGCTAACTGCAGCCTCACACATGGTTCTGTTTTCAGTTGAACCCCTTGCGTGACTGGTTCTTTTCTGTTGGCAGGAGCTGTGTTTGCTGAGTGCAGCCCAACAATCTAGATATGGCTGTGTTGACATTTGGTTTATCAGGAAACCTTTTAAAATGGGAAAGATCCCATACTTTTTATCAGTGCAGCTCAATTAGATCAAGCTGTCTGTCCAAGCTCAAGCAAATGCCACCCATCTTCCTCACCCCAACACATGCATTCTGTACACATGCACTCATTACCGTTTCTTCATTACTGTTGTCTGCTGTCTACCAATAGATCTGTGTGCTGATGCCACAGGCATGGTGAATGCAAGAGTACAATAGATCTGTGTGCTGATGCCACAGGTGAATGCAAGAGTGGCCTCAGTGTTAGTGTTTGGTTTTTGATGGTTCCAACCATTGATTTGCAAAAGACTCCCAGCACTAATGAATAATGAAAGGCCATATTGTCGTCCTGCATGGATCACATTTCACATGGCCATCAATTGCTCTGGTAATTGGCCAGGATGTTGCCGGCCAGAAGCCAGCTGTGTTGAACTTGCCAGTATATTTATTGCAGAAGGTTAGAAGTGGTGTGCAACATAAAGTATATTAATATACAGCACATAGTCTCCCTGACCATTTTAGATGAGTTAGAAAAGAGACAGAACACTGTATGATATTCAGTCTGCAGGTACTGGTGCTACTGTGATCGCATGCTCTCTTTGACCCAGATTCTACAGAGTGATTATCTGAGACTGAATGTGAAAGGCAGTGAAACTGGTGAATTCACAGTGTTATACAGTGGTGAAGGACGATAGTGAAGCCTAGCTTGAAATGTACTGTAAAACTCATTCTGTTGGCAATACTATAGCAATGGTCAGAGAGCATCTAATCTGAGTAGCACTAGAGAGGTTTACGGTTTAGTTTAAGTACTTTTATCTGTTTTGTTCGTTGGTTTTTATTACATCTGCAGTATGATACTTTATTTTCTTAAAAGGAAAAGTGTCCAATTAAATTTCCCAAACCATAATATTACTTTATCTTTTTAAAAAAAGCTTTGCATAGTACTTACAATCGACAGACCCTTGATACACAATTTCCAAACACAACATACAAGGCACAGTTGGCGTGGTTTTAAAATTCTATTTTAAAAAATTGGCTAATGGAGTGCAATCTAGGTTATAAAGGTTTCTATGTAGGATTTTGACACTACACAAATGCATTAGTGGTTAAACTGAGCAAAGCGGAAGCTCATATTCTTGGTTATAGCATTTAAAGAAGTTGAAAGTGACAGTAAGAGTTTCATATAAACTGCATAATTTATTACCTTCTAAGAGTATCAGCTTGTGAAAAATGCACTTTTCTCAAAACATTCACCCATGACTGTTTTTTAACATGAAAACTAAAATATTAATAAAGGCACTCAGGTGTCTAAGTAGACAGAGAACAGGACAAATGATGACACTAAGTCTTCCAGGGCAGTTCGTCACTGACTACCTCCTTCTTACTGTAACATCTCTGAGCTGACTGCATGTTATGTGATGTATAAATTAAAATGTTAATTTCTGAAAAAAAATTACAATTTAATAAACTGGTTCATGCTCAATCATTGATTGACTGACATATTGATTTAAACCCTAAACTCATTGCATAAATTCATTTTAGTATCCATTTGCTCCTGATATCGAGGTTCAACGGTAGAAGCCTGCCAACATTAAGCATGAATGAATTTGTTAAGAACCCTATTTCAAGTAAAGTTAGTTTATAGTTCAAAGAAATTCAAAAAATCTGTAAACAGGAGATGAATCTGTGTCTTTGGTTAGAGGCAAAAGTCATGAAATATGACTAGACGACTTTTATAATATGCTTTTGTTTAAAAGGAGATTGAAGTCTGTATAACACTCTAAGAAAGTTTTATCATGGGGTGGGTTATCTTAAAAAAAGCCCACATATGATATGATAAGTCTATAATGTTCCTTGATTAGCAGGTGCACTACTAATGCATATTCAGATTACTTGAGAAAAGTAATCTTCCATCAAAAGCTCAGCACAGATGATGGTGGTTCGATATTGTCCACTCTGGATTGCAAAATATTTCTTGATTAATTTATATACAATGTTTCTTAGATTACAGATTACCAACAATTCATTTTGCCCTATAATCAACAGTTTACAATGGTGTCTGACCAGGCTGAAGCCACTATGCTGGCTACACATAACATTTGGAGACCTTTATCTAAAATAAACTGAGAGACAAAGTCAATGTGTTCTGTAGTCAGAGGAGTCAATATTATTTAAGCTTGTTTTGGTATAAAATAACTGTAGAACTCATGCCAAAGATAAAGAAACCACATTAAAAACAGTACCAACCAAAGGTTCAAATATGAGCATCTTTAATTGCAGTGGCCCACATTAGTAACCCTGACATAGTGCGGTAGACCTGGAAATGTTTATTCTTTAAAAAAAAAAAAGCACTAAGTTACTTAACAGTACAAGACAACGATCCATGTAGTTGTGCAACACAAGGCACAAATTAGTAGTTCACATTGTGTTAGTCAGCGAAACGTGTAACCTTACCTGCAACAGGTGAGTCAGCTGCTACCAGTGTTACCGACAGCATCACCCCAACAAGCACAGCGTGCTGGCAACGGACCGTCATACAAGCCTCGAGCATGAGCAACAATCCCACAAAGGAGACTAAACGTGCCATGGTATGGCCGATGTCAGGTCAAGGCATTTCATCCATTCAGTAAGAGAAGAGTCAAGCCAAAGTCCATAGAGATGTGGCTAACAGGGAATCCCTTGATTTGGTTTAAGGCTCCTCCTTCCACGTGCCTGCAGTGAATTTAATGGCTGAGGAAAACAAAGGAGCAACAGTGTGAATGTCTACTAGTGTCCAGACACCATGACATTGATATATACTTGAACACAGCTAAGGCAATTATATATTTACTCCTCTTTGCATGTCTGCCCTATTAGAGTGGGTTTGAGCAGCTGCAAGAAAAATGTGAGGTTAAACAGTTTAAGATAAATCTTTTTATTGGGTATAAAGTTTATTCACCCAGTGTGAGATGGAAACTGAATGAATTAACAGAGTAATGTACACTGTTTTCATGTCTCTATTTCACATACGTTTACAACATATCATGTCTGATATACACATTTACATAAGGTTTAAAATACTAACTACGATACAAACACACCAGGGACAGGGACCCCCTGTGCGGTTTTTACCAAGCAATGTCAACAAAACCTCAAGCACATGGTCAGCTACGTAATGCAAGTCAGTGTTAATGACATCACCAGGAACGTCATAAATGAATGATGTTAATCTTATAAAATGACTTAAACATAATCTACCCAAGCAATGAAACAGTTCGCGACACAGCGGATTTCATATAAAGTCCTTCTACTGTGGCTGCGTGAATCATTTCTCGTCTCATCTTGTCTCCTGTCCTACATCGTGTCCCGTTACTTGCAGCCCCAGCGGCCCTCTTTCTCCTATCACTGGCACAAAACACGATATAAAACCGGTTTCTGTTGCACATTAACTTGACATGAAGACGTGTGTCTTTGTTTTTAGAGCACAGGTAGCCAATTGTTTCTGTTTCTCCTTAAGCTATTCTTATCAGCCAGCTAATAGTTGCGCATTTAGACTTACCAAAAAAGGCAAAACAAACCAAAAACGGTGTTTAAACTCTGCCAATTCTTTTGTCGGGACGAGGAGAAAATGCCCACGGATAAAAAAAAGCTGCCTGCTTCTTCGTCTTCAACCGTCATGTGGACACCTGTCAGACAGAAGTTTTTTTCACGGGATACATGTGTTTAACGCAGGCTGGAAGCTGATTTCATCTGACAATCTTGGTCATAGTTACCTTCTCTCGTCCTGAGGATTGAGCAAACCCCACCCCCAGAAAAAATCTGATTGGTGATAGTTTTACCTTCCTTTGTTTTCATTGGCTACAGCTCATGTCAATTACATTCAGGGATTAAAATAGGTTGTACCACCACTGTTGGCGTCTGCGGCTTCCACGGCAACGTTGCTTAATGCAGTGATGCTTTAGTATAGTCATGCACAGACGTGTGGCTTTCAGTCTGATTAGTGGATGATCGCTATTTTACATTTGTACCAAAACAAGCATTTTTGACTTTTCCCCCAGAAACTAAATCTTACGTAATCCACACGATGTGCATCACGTTTTACAAACCTGTTTTAGTCTCAAATGTTTCAATCAACAACTTACAGAAACGCGGTTTGCAGAGGGAAGAGGTGGGATGTGACACGTTATACTAGTTAAACTATAATGATGGAAATGGTCATCTTCGCAGAACACGTCATTGCCTATTGATGTCATGTGAGATAACGTTTTAGTGCATACTGCCATCAAGTGGTAGAACATTATAATAACAACAAGTAAAAACGAGTCATTCAAAGGGGGTTGTGCAGAGATGAACTTAGAGCCAAAGTTAATATGGTGTGGACATACATTGGAGAGATATGATGGACATGTTTGACAATGGATGTTGGTAAAGCAAACTCTTGGCAGGAGGAAAGGAGAGAGAAATTCTGAATGTAATGAAGAACCACTGAAAGTTGGGTGCGTTACAAAGTGAGTGAAAAGATAAGATGGAAGTAAATGATTCACTATCCTGAATACTTGCCTGTTTTCTCTAAAGTAAACAATGACAATTACTCAATTCGGTGTCAGTAAAGCTTACCTATCAGTTTAGTATTATCAACTAAAAATGCTTACAACATAGAAATATTAAAATGGATAATCTTTCTCTAAATCTACTATTGTAAAATGAAAGTGGTTCACTAATGTAAAACACACATTTGTTGTATATCTAATGAATTGATTAATTGGACAAGCACACACACAAACGTTTTCCAAAAGGGACTTCCTAAGGGATTAATAAAATTCTATCCATCTGTCCATCCATCCATCCATCCATCCATCCATCTGTCTATCTATTTATCTGAAATTAACACCAACATGACACTGATGCAGTGACTTAACAGTTTAATGTAAATCCAAGACAAAGTGTGATTACATCTCTACACATATACAATATGCATATGTGAGCATACAAATTTTCATTAATAACTCGATTCACCTCGGAGACCCAAAAAATGATCAAAAGTAACAGTGAATAACAAGCTATAACATAGTTCACCACAAAGCGAGCCCCTTCTCATCCTACAGTTAGTAAAGAGGACAATTAAAATAGCTATATTCTTCTATTTGACGAAGCTGTTTGTCTGTTAAAATCCTCCAGTAAAATTTACAATCCTATCATTAGTCTTTTTTTGTAGCCTAATATAAATCCACTCCATTTTTCTACAACGAAAATGATTAAGAGAAGCACACAACATCATAATGGCAACACAAGCGCTTGGTAGCAAGTACTCAACTTGTTGGGAGGTTTAATTAATCCTTCCTCTTGTTGTTGTTACTATATTTGTTTAGACATTCTATAAAGCCAGTAAAATATCCATTCTCGTAACATACTTAATAATATTAGGATAAGAAACAGGGTTTACAAGGAACGCTACATCAACAGATTAAAATAATCAGACACACCCCAATAAACATAAGTAAATAAGAAAAGACAATTAAACAGATAATTATATTTAGGGAATACTGCAGCACACATTAGCTTTATCGACAAAGAATGAACATTGAGAAACCATACAGCATTTAACTCAAAAGGAGGTCAGGGTTTGATGCACTCTTAGGTTTAGAAAAATCTAAGTTGTCCAGTATTGTCACTTGTAAAAAAGAAAAGTTGTTGTACAAATTGCTCTATTAGCATTCAGCTACTTTTATACGATAAAGACATATATGATAAGACATTTGATTTATAACTAAAAGGAGCTTCGACAGTCACATAAAATCCAAGCTGGGATGGATTTATTTATTTATTTTTTTGCAGTGTAAACATGTGAATCCCTATGTGAACAGAGCTTTGGTCTCCCACTCATCTCACCACACCTGCCCCAGAAACACTTTGGCCAGCCATTTCTGTGAGATCATGCAAAATATTTCTTTGTTTCATGTGCAGTGAAATACTGCATATTATATTATTTCGGTGAAATTAAATCTCTAAATTATATCTAAGTGTATAAGAAAGAAGTGATTAAAAAAGGTCATGTTTGGTTTTTAAATTCATTGACCGCACACATACCTAACATCCAGTATCAGTGACGGCATCAAACCTTGACCACCACACCCTGAATTCCTCCAAGAAATAGCCAGCGAAAACATATTTAAAAAACAAACAAACAAACGAACAAAAAAAAAAAAAAAAAAAAAACCAAACAAACACATACTGTCATCAAATCGGGTTTTAAGAACATCTATATGTCAGTAATTTCCTGTTGATATCTTCATTCATGATTAATCAAACCTTCTTCTATGCTTAAAACCTTCTTCTATGCTTTGGGAAGAAGCTGCTTGTGTTTTTTAGTGTATAAAGCGTATACTGATTTGTGTTGAAAGGTCTCCTAATTACTGAAAGTTTTTCATGATTCTTGTGTTTCCAAGTTCCAGAGAACATTAACAATAAAATTGTAACTATGATGGTGATAAAAGTCAAAATTGAATCCATCGATACATGAAAACAAAATCTTTTTCACTCTGATTCAAATTTTAAAGCTTTGGAGGTATTTCTTTTTAGGAGGCTGACAGTGTCTTTCAAGGCTATGCTCGCCTCAACACAAACAACTTTACACTCCATTTAAGAATATTTTGGTACATACTGTAATAAGTCTACATTGATGCAAATTTTACCAATGAGAACACTGGTTATGTTTAACAGTGTAATATACAAAGACATCATACATATCAATTTCATCTTCCACGGTGTTGCGCGAATTGAAAGGTTACAAACGAGATTGAAAAAAAACTGTTAATCCTATAATCCCAGCTCATTTAGACAGTGGTAGTTTTACATAATCTCATATTTCAACCTTTCGCAGGAAATTATATATTTAAACATTGCATCATGTGTGGTCACAAACAGTGTAGGAAATCCATTGAACGGTCAGCGGCCGAGCAAGATCGGAAACTTTTAGTTGTAGACGTCACGTATTACATTCAATTTGCTCAGCCGACCATAGTTTTGAAGGTACAATTATCAATTATTATAATCTCATTCTACCAGCTTTAACATATAATTTAAAAGTCTATTCTTTTTTTCTAATTTACAAAATATATTTCCACATACACCACCAATAAAGAACGAAAAAACCAAACAAACACAAAAACTGGCTTAAAAGAATTGACGAGTCTAGGTAATTACTGATCAGTCTGTGACAGAGGCTAAATGTGAGGAGTGATTAAATGGACTGCAGCATCTTTCATGGACAAATGTCTACTTTCACGATTAGCCGAATGCATTATCTAAAAATGAAATCCTCCCTGTGTACTTGTACACTCCTGCAGCTTGTGCACAAAAGCATATTTTGCTCAGAAGTAGAACACCAGTTATTGCCTATATTGCCTCACGAGGGTGTGGAGAATTGCTTGTACCGTGCTGTGCGGTGATGTGCTGTGTCGTGCTGTACAGGGCCAATCTGTTTCATTCTTTGGTGGGAGGAGCGAAAGAATTCAGAGCGCGACAACGCCAACAGTGATGGAGACAAAACAGCATGGGTAATGTCAAATTCCTTCAAACAGTGGAATGTTTCAGTAGTCTGTCTTGAAACAGAGAATCAAACATGATTTACTCGGAAAATCGTCCTCCATATGCACCTGTTCTTAGGCCCCAACTGAGCAGAGGAAAGGATAAAGAAAAAGTGGAAAAAGAAGGACATAACCAGCAACCTGTGATGTCATCACATCTTCGACTGCCCTCTTCAGGGCTTCAGCACTGCTGGAGCTGATGAAAATGGGAATAATTAATTTTGTTTAGGGGGGGCACACAAGTACCAGGATGAAAGACCATTCTAAGGTACGCTGCCTCAAACCATGACAGCCTCACTGGACTATCAATAGGTCAACACCTCAGCAGTGTTGCAACATTTACACAGGTGCTGCCGCCTCCACAGAACACTAAATATTACTGTACACCAACCCCCTAGTTATAAAATAGAAATGAGCCTAACATTTATTAAAAAACACACACTCTGTTAAAACAGCCACAAGAATTATTGCAACAATCTCTAAAAAATAAACACAACATGTACTACAACCATGTCAAAAAACAAGGGTTCAAGATCTTTAAGTTAAAAACAAACTAAAATCTCTACAAATGCAAGTACTATGGCATACCATGAAGGACAGGAGGGGCAGGGGGAGGGGCCTAAACTACCACTTCGTATGTATGTGCCCGAGTTCAAGACTATCAAAAATGCACCAAATCGAGCACAGAGTGACAGCCCTGTTGGTTTTCTCACTGTGGGAGTTCCATCTGACCAGCCTGGCAATATCGCCTTTCACGGTGCAACGACAAGACAAATGTACAGTTGCCACAAGTAGTCCACAAGGTGCCCTTCCAGGTGTATGCTTTGGCTTTTTTTCCCTTCTGATCTGATCCTACGACACTGCACTGCTGCTTACAGCTCTAACAGGACAAATAACTTTCAATTATCTTTGTTGGAGAAACAAACAAGCAGAAAAGACAAAAAACAAACATATTCTAATATTCAAATAAGAAAGCCCCTGTTGCTCCTACCACCTGCCGGGCTCAGTGTTACTATCAACCTGCTCAGTCCCATTTCAGACAGAGGGTCCCCCTCTCCCCCTGTTGTCCACAGTTCCTTCTTAAACTGACCCTGTGCTTCCAACCAGCCCCCTCACTCATGCCTACACAGTATCTGTGTCACTCTTTCCTACAAAACCGTGACACTCTGTCTCTTCACTGCAGCCAGACGATCACCGTCATGACAACAGCCACTTCCTGTCGGGCCCTTCTTCCAGTCCGGCTTTAAACCTTTTCTTAAAAACCACCCTCTGCTGTGTTACAAACAATGGCCTCTAACCCATTCCCTTATGCGAAAAGCGAGCTATCATCTCTGCTCTGTCATCAAACATGAATGCATGACTTTCTCTGAGTTTAAATCAACAAAGAATTGTTACTGTAGATCAAACCAAAAACACAATTGGGTTGTTAGAGGATTATAGCCACAGCTAAACAAACTCTATATATTTATCGTTACAAAGTTAACTTACTGTATGACTACTATAACCTACTGGTCAATATTCCTGGTCTGTCGTTACGTGCACTCAACGCTAGTTAAACCAACAGGATGGCGTTTCCTTCCCTTATAGTAAGTAGTCTGAAGACAAAGGCGATTGCCAAGCCTACACCTGGAAGTACCACAACTGTCCCGACTGTGATGTCACATAACGTAACACATTGTTCTCTATGTACAGGTATAGTCTCTTGTGGCCTTCTGTATCTGAGCGGAGTAAACTGTGTGGTTTTAACTGTAAGGCACTACGAGGGAAAAATGGTGAAAACCTAAAGGCGGAGGAGGATTTTTTTTTCCAGGAGTGGACTACACACGCATGGCTGACAGTAGCGCACGCAGACAATCACGTTGTACATGCTTATGTTATTATTAACCACTTTGTTCAATTACATTGAAATCAAAAGAAGAAACAAAGTGATCTACTGGTGTTGAAAAACCAAATCAGGTTAACACAAACAGGTGCCGACTGCTACATTCTAAGAACGGGGCCCAGCTAAGACAGCTAGCTAAAACAGAAGAGTCATCATGAAGCTGAAACAAAATGGAAACATATCTATAAATACACTAAAAAGTTGGTTTGTCTTCTGTTCGGTTATATTTCCAGAAGCCTTCTCAGCTGGAGTCGGGGAGTAGCCTCTCTTTTCTCCCAACACCATGAATGATTTGGAAATATTAAGACAGTTCAAGGCCATCAATATTTTTTTTTCTTTGAAGAGCAGCAGGTTTCCGTATTTCACCTTCTCCCAAATCTTTTGGGATCCCACGCTACAAGTCAGTAACCCCTGTTCAGCAGTCACTTCCCAAAACTTTAAGAAAGGGGGGAATAAGAGAAAGCAAACCAGGAAATCTCTGTCCCAAAAGGCCTTTTAATCCCCTCTGAAATTCAACTGAGACCTTTTTCCTCTTAAAATAACGTGAAGAATAAAATAAAACAAAGAAAAGCAAAAAAACAAAACAAAAAACAAACAAAAACTGGCCCAATCAGGAAAAGGAAATTAGAACAGGCAAAAAAAAAACTCTTTAACCCCTCAAAAGTCTGAACCTTATCCTTCTTTTCCAGAGAGGCTCTGAATCTTTTTTTCTTCCTTTCTACTTTATTATTTCTTCAAGTTAAATGTGACACTTCACGAGGGTTGTATCTTCCTCTGTGTTTCTCATCTGTCTGAGGTTGAGGGCGGGGTGTTTGGGACGTGGGCAGGTGTCAGGGCAGATGGGTTTCAGGGAAAGCAGCAGTGCTGGGTCAGGCCCTCCAGTGTCAGTGTCTTCTCTAGAGGTAAGGGTACTGGTTGACCTTGGTGGGGCTCAGCGGGTATCCAGTGTAGACAGTGGAGGCGGGTGAGGCGCTGATGTAGGCCTGGTGGGCAAACTGGGCCTGGTACTGACTGTGGTGCAGTGTAGGTGAGGGCAGAACTCGGTGGCCCATGCTGACCGGGACCTGTTGGACTAAGCCCGGTGGATAACTTCCATGCTGGACTGCATGACGTGCTGTACCTTGTGACGCCACAAGGTGGGCCACTGTGCCTGACGAGCCCAGGGTGGCAGGGGCTGTGTAGGCATAGAGGTGGGGTTGGCTGGGCATATGTGGGGCAGCTAAGTGTGGGTGGACGTTGCCCGTGTGAGAGGGGCTGTTGTGATGAAAAGAGTATGGGGGCTGAGGAGCGATTGTGGGGGTGATGTAAGCCTGCTGACGTCGATGGCCTCCGTTTCGCTCGGCTACCATGTGCTGCTGGGCCTGAAGGAGGGAGAGATTTAGAGGTGAATGAGGTTAGAGGTTTTGTTACATCACAGAAAAGCATGACCATGAAAGATGACGCTTGGTCTACCAGAGACAACCTGTCCTCCATGTTGAAGTAAATTACAAAAACATGTGAACTGTGGAGTCTATTGTGCGCTTTGTGCCTATTAAGATGCCCGAAATAATATAACAAAATCCATGCAACATTTCCATGTGAACCAGCAATACCCTTTGATTTTATCACCTCAAAGACTCTGTGTAAAGAGTTTGTACTTACAACCAATTACCATCACTTCTCTCAGGTGATTCCATAGTGTGATGTGGTCACAGTAGAGGTAAAGGAAGTGCAGCTAATATTTCAGAGCTTGGAAGACAGATATTAACAATGTGATTGCTACCTGCAGTAGTTCACTGGCAGCTGTATGAGAAGCAGGACATGAGCTACTTGTTTTATGTGTTTTCCCAATCATAATGTCACGTCAACGTCGGCTTGTGACTGAGCAGGTTTTGATTATAACAAGTCTGATGTATGACCTGGTATAGAAATCAGCTTAATGGTGTTTAAAAATTCACTTGGTAATAGTCCGTGGCACTTGTGATGTCATCTTGTGGACGTCAAAAGGCTATATACAGTATTAGCATCATTTCTTTTACTTTTGCTTAGCAACAGCTAAGCTAAATTTGCAAACACTGAGAAGAAGCAGGTTATCTTATCAGGACCCAATTGTTAAAAACTGCAAAGTTTCTTCATTACCAGTTCTTAACTAAGTTCATATATGTTGATGATATTTTGTTTGTTTGCTTCTTACCTGGCTGAGATTGAGAGGTTGCTGCTGGAGGGGGTGTGGCCCTGAGCGCTGCTGTCTGTAGGACCCACCTCCAGTGATGCCACCTGGTATGTGATTATTGCCAGACACCATTCCACTGGATTTGAACTTGTAAGCTGAATTGTGATGGTTCATTCCATCTGCAGGGTAGAGAGACAGTCATCATAAAAAACGTAATGTTGGATCTATAGCCCGTAGTGAGGATTTGGGTTAAGAAAACAGTGTGTCACCTGACATCAGGCGCTCACACTCGATGGGGACCTCAGTGTTCTGGGTTTTCAGAGGCGGAATGATGATGGTGCGGGGGTTCCCATTGTTGTAGTTGTCAAGAACTGTGGTCTTTGTGTCGTAGCTGTTGTTGTTATTAGACCTGGACTCCATCGCGTATGGGCTGTTGTTGCTGGAGCAGTCAGACTCTGGTGAATCATGGACCGTTACACAACTGATCACATTCTTCCTCTGCTTAGAGGATGAGCTGAAGAAACAAAAAAGAATAAAGGGAAGAATGTTTTTCACAGAAAGTCAAAATCCTTTATTGTACTAAAATGTTTGCACATCATTTATGTTTTTTGACCTGCTTCAAAATTAGTCTTTAGAAAATATTGAATGACCTGTGGTCACTATTTATAGACGTAAAAATGACATTTGAAAAAAAACATTTCATAACTTGTAACTGTGACTGTAAAGTTGCTCATTGTAGACACATATGACACATATGTCAAACCCAAGGCCTGTGGACCCAATCTAGCGCACCACCTCATTTAATGTGGCCCACCAGAGCTTTACATGCTTTTAACTTTAAGCCCATTGAGTGATTGATTTTGACTCTCTAATGTTTTGGTTTAGAGGTATTCAATGACAAATTACATTTTGACCACTACATGTTGCCTTTATGCAACATCGTGTACTTGTAAATAAACTCACTAAACCAAAGTGAAAGTTTTATTAAAATGTTTCCACAGTCGTTACCTAAAAAAACCCCACCTGTTCTTCTGTTTATGGTCATCTTCTTCATCGGTGTCGCTGCTGATGGTGATGATGCTGACTGCAGGGCTGGGTGTGTCAGGGATGATGATGGTCTGTCTAGGAACGTGGTGCTGGTGCTGGTGGTCACGGGTGGTGCTGGATGCCTGCTCTGCCTCGTTGGAGCCCCAGCCTCTGCCACCACAAGGCTGTGAGGGCAGACAGTTGGAGGCTGAGCTATTTGGTGCAACAGCGCAACGTGGGGGTGTGTTCTCTTTGACCCTCTTCGAGCGCTGAGGGGACAGAACCACCTGGGAGGAGGAGGACACCTCATATGCTGATGTGTTCCTGATGGGAAGTCAAAGACAGAGTGACTGATGAAAACAGGTCCTGAATAATCACAGACATCAGCATCAGAATGTTTGTGAAATGATGTTCAGGTGGAAGTAGAAAACCATCTGGCTGTGGATTGGTACCTGGTAGACATCTGGTGCTGTTTGTTCTTTTTGGAAGAAGAGTTGTTATTGGTTGAGTGCTGCCTCATAACATGTGCCACTCCCACGTTAAGTGTCGGGTTGGATGGGAGTGTAACATGACCAGCCAACAACGTTGGCTGCTGCATGATGGGATTGTAATGACTTCCATGGGGATGGGAATTCCTGTGACAAAACATCCCATAAAAATCAGAAAGCAGTGAGTTAGAAAACAGTGAATCCAGTCATTACAAACAGACACTATCAGACACAGCCTTAAATCCATCATTGGTGCTGCGTGTAGTAGGACGAGGGGACAGAACAGTATTTCTGACAGATACCAGTCGGTGGCAGCATCTAACTTAAGACAAAAGGGTGAGAGTGAGAGAGCAGAGAGGGAGGGCAGAGGAGCTGACACCAGCAGCTGTGGAGCGATAGCTCTGCAGAGGAAGTGCGACACTTTCCCATCATCTCTCAAAGGACAGGGGAGCTGCCACTGACCAGCGGGAGAGAGAAGGGTGGTGTCTGATCACTGATGAGCAGTTTTGATGTGATCCGAGCACAAACATGATCATCATACAGTATCTGTACCCTCACCTCCTGCTCCCCGATTCTCTATGATCATAATAATAACCACAATCTATACCGGACTTGTTTATTTATATTCATACTCATACTGTAAATCCCTGCGGTGTATCTATATTTGTATGAGCAGCAGTGTTTACATGGCACTGAGATAAAGGACAAGCTGTCAAGGAGACGCAGACTCCTTGGTCGATCGTTGCCTTTCTATACCACTTTCCCGAAGCACATTTTGACCTATAAAAGTCATGAGGCCAGGGCTGACCTTTGAAATCTATTTATTTGGTACACTGAGGGCTACTTACACAATTACCTCTGTTACTGTGCTACCTGGTTTCACAAGAAGCTCTGATTCCGGAGCACGTGGTTGAACAACTTACGTCCTTATGTGCAGATTAAAAAAATAACATGATAGTATTTTGAACTAAAATGCAACACTATCTACTTGTAATTGAAATAATTGAAGCACTGTAGTTTAGATGCACACCTTTAAGGCACAACAATGCAAACAGTAATACACAGCAATACGCACATACTGCGTGATGCACACACACTGTGTGTACTTTCTTCTAAGTTATTTACCTTGTCTGGTTAAAAAAAAGTACAAGACAAATGTTGCTCACCTCCAGTTAGCGAGAGGCTGTGTGCTGCTCATAGAGTCGGGGATGACAGTGGCATGCTGGACTGAGGTGTGGGTGAGCTGCTGCCAGGCTGGAGGCAACAGAATCTGCTGGGTGCCACTGGGCCAGGCCTGCTGAGGTAGAACAACACAGGTTATGAAAACAATAGAGGACAAGAGACAAAAAGGTCAAAACAGAAGACAAATAAAACTGTGAATCACAATGTATTTTCTTTTTACTCCTTATGGATTTTACCAAACATCACTGGTTTACGAGAACTTTTTTAATGCTCTTAATTCATAAAACAATGGTAGGTTTAACTCAGTGGTTTCCATCCTTTTTTTTAGCTTGTGACACTATTTTGAATGCCACTTGTGCAGCCACTTGATCGCAGCACACAGTTAAGACCTCGGCTCAGATATTTTTATAATGATATATTTATATATTGATGTAAAGAAAAAGAATATAGTTGTTTAGGTTTCAAACTAGCTGGTGAGCATGCAAATTGGTTTCAGTTATCTGTGGGATGCTGGTTTGAATCCCTCACAGTTAAGGTGGTCCTGAGACCACCCATCACTGGGTTCAATTGTGTTCTTTGTCTTGGTGTCTGTATGTGTAAAATAACAGAGCAAATTATGCACTTCTTTTTCACAGATTCAAGTGGAGTGAGGATTTGTACAAGGGCGTGTACTGCAGAATATACATGTAGACAAATTATATGGTATAACTACTACAAACCATATTGTATAGTGATACATACAGTGCTACTTTGTAAGACATAATAAGTGGCACTGAGCTGTTCCAAGATCAATGTGTGTGCATCCATCCGTGCCCGAGCATGTTGGTGTGTGCAACCTAGATAGTTTAATGCGGTGCTATTGATTGGCACTTTAATGTCAGGGCTAATGAATTGTTTCTTTAAAACCAGTTTCACATCTATTTGCAGCAGCATCAAGAATGTGCTGCAGCGCACATGTTCAAACAGAGGAGACGATGAGGGACAGGACAGAGCAGAAGAAAAGAACATTTTTTATTATACTCTTTAGTATACTGCTTTTATTTCATCTTTCATCAACTTGTCATGGGGACTAGATTTACCTGCGTGACAAAGGTTTTGTTCTGTCTGTTGATATTAAGTTGTATTAATCTTAGTCTAGTCAAAAGGAACCGTGCTGTAGATGGAAGCAGCTGCAGGCCAGCAAAGAAACCTCATCTACACGCTGATGACTGACATTCTCTAATGGAACATTCTGGCTTCTAGAGAGGGTCTTTACATCTAAGAACACGACCAAGGCCCTTTTACCATCATGCTATTATAAGGCACTAATACATACATCCATCTCCTGCTCCTCTTTTGGTTTAATTTATCTCCATTCCTGCCACTCAACATGCCTCTCTCACTGGGCATCTGGGTTGTGTAACCGACCTGTCTCCTGAAATGGTATCACAGTTAGACAGGCATTTTCTTTTTCTACTTCTTCAGAGTCCACCACCGCTATCAGTGCCTCCCACTTCGACCTACACTCCCTGGGTGAAAAGCCTTTGTCACCTTGAGGCTTTGAAAGCCCCCAGCTCTCACTCCCCAATTGTTTCCACATTTTCTGCAATCCTGCACCAGATAAAAGTCTTGCTTGTTCCTGTTCCTCTCTGATTGGATCATCAGTCTCTGTGCTTAATGTGCACACCTCAGGAGCTAAGGTGGGCTCACTGGCATGGGTGCAAAATAGGTGAAAGGTGCAGCGAGGGTAACTTTAAACAGCAGCAGTGCAGAAACGCAGGTGGGAACAATGCAGCAAAGAGGCAAACAATGCCTGAGACCCACCACACGAACAGAGTAAACACACACCTAATAGCTAGGTGTGTGTTTACTGCATTATAAAAACCATCCACTTGGTTTAACTGTTGTCTGTCTTTAACATTTTGTGCAGACAGTGTTTGCAGTGAACACCTGCAGAGCAGTGTAGCGTTACACAAGCAGAAATTGACTCGTGAATGATTGTGATTTGTGTTTTTCATAATGTAGCACAGATGTGTTCAATCTCTTCCTTTGACAGCTCTGTCGTATCAGTAAATCTGTTAATGTTCAGATTTGAACTGGTTCATCCAGGCTTCCCCTGACCTTCCAGGATTCTCTGAAGCCTGTAATTTGGAACGCCTGACTTGGAACCAGCCCTGGAGCTAATCACCATTTGGTATCTGACAGATTAACCCACCACAGAAATACAGCCTCACATGCACACGCGTGCACACACGTGCACATTAAGCCTGCTTCCTGCCTGCCTACTGCATGATTAACAGGGGGTAAGGGACCACTTCAAACTCCCTGGATTCTCATGGATATTTAAAGCCTTTATGGAAATTTCCGTAGAAAAAAAACATATCAATGGATGCAGTCTATGTAGTCTGAGTGTGTGTGAGTTGGTGCGTACGTGTGCAGAGGGAGGTACGTGCAGTCAGTTTCTGTAACTTCCAACAACTGAATGCTAGCAAATAAAGCTTCAGCTCCACTGTGCAGGGTCCAGTGAAGGCCTTATCCTTGTGAAAGGCGGCTGCTTTTGTGTGTATCAGACCATGGCAGCCTCAGCCTCAAGGAGAGCAGGGCATCAGGGAGAGTGGAGGGAGAGGAAGTGCGAGGAGAGACAGAGAGAAGGGCAGCGAGGCACAGAAGAGAGCTCAGGAAAAAAACAGCTGCCAGTCGGAGCAGGGTCACAAACGCTGAGTAATTTTCCAGCCTCCATCGACAGAATCTATTCTTAGTGGAGGCTTTAAGACGAAGGATGCAGAGGCCTTTGTTTGGATGTAAGCTGTTCTAACTTGCACAAGCAGGGTTACAGCCAAGACCCACAATTGTTCTCTGGTAAACACAAAACCTTCCTACCTGTGTGAGCAAACTGGGCTGAATTTGCAGAGGTTGGGCACCGGGGGCCTGCGTCACTATGGGAACAGCATTCTCCATCCGCACAGAGTAGCTGGTGTGCTTGGAAGGGGACGCCTGCAGGCCTGAGCACAAATAAAGTACACAACATTCACCCAGGGAGTCAGTATGTACAGCCGAGCACTCAGCAACTGTCCCTCCTGATCAACATCATGTCTCTTCACAAAAACCCTGTTTTCAGAGAACTTGGTGCATTTTCTAATCCATAAAATATCTATAAACTTTATCCTGGTATTTTCCACAAACTGTGACTAATCTGAAAGAAAAACAGTTCAAAACCCTTAATCTTTTCTTGTTAAGAGTTAAAAAGTGATACCTGTAAGTGAAGCATTTGGTCAAAATAGTTTCTTTAAAAGACACTTCTCTATGATTTAGTTCTGCAAGTAGACTTTTAAGTAGTTCCTGCTTTAAAGGCACAAAGTCGTTTCTAGAATGAAATCTGACAGTGTCCTGCAGCCAAATTTGTAAGGTTCCTCAGAAAAGAATCTTACTTTAACAAGAACATTCTGTATCACTCTGAAATTCCAGTGTGAACCTCTGCATCAATGGCACTTCAGAATTATCAGTGAAAACACCAAGAATCTTTTCTTTATTATTTCATGCCGTCAAATGAGGCGATTGAAAAAGAAGAAATTGTACTTTTAACTGCGCTTACAACTCTTATGAAAACTCATCTCCTCCATTTAAAAAAAATGACTGAGTGAATGTGTTCTAACTACAAAAGTGTCAGCATCCGACTGCTCCGTTAAAATGCAGCAGAGTTGCTAAAGTTAAAAATAACAAAATCACTCATTCCGCTGAAAGAACAAATAAATAAGATAAACCCACAGAGGATTGCTGTCTTCCCAACACAAACAAAGAGGAGAGAGAGAGCGCTGGTGTGAGTAAGCATGAAACAGTGATATTTTATTTCCTTTCAAATAATTTACTGCCTCAAGATATCTTTGATCTACTGAGTGAATGACTGACAATGTCTGACAGGCTTGAATAGCCAATTTGGTCAGGGAATAAAAATATTAAAGTAATTAAAGTGTATGACCCCAAAAGGAACCACAGACATACTGTTGGAGAGCCCTAAAAAATACAGATGTAAAAATATAGATATAAAATAAAAAAAATAATATGAATTCATTAAATCTGAATTAGCTTTATGGATGTATATCATATGACTGAAAGAGTTTGGCATTTATATTAGCTAATGAGGTATGTTTATATTTGACCCCCCCTACGCTCTATACCAGTGGTTGCCAAACCTTTGCTGCAGCGCCCCCCTTTTACAGTTAGGACTGTTTTTTGAGGCTCCAATTTATCAACAAATTCACAGATACTGCTCCAAAACTCCTCTTAACTCTATTTATAACTCTGTAATTCCTAAACATTGATATTCTCACTGAAAAAAACTGAAAAATAACAAATCAGTACTTATCCCCCTCTGTGGCACAAAGTAAAAAAAAAAGCACAATTTAACATGCACAATTTGAAATTTAATTCATTTGACTTTTTGATCCTCTCCCTGCAATTACTCTGTCCCCCCCAATGGTAATACTATACCTTGTCTATGTATAAAATAAGAAGATAAATAAATGACACGATTTTAATTCAGATTAACACTTTGTTTGACACAAATCTCATTGGGTCTCATTGCCCACCAGTGTTTCCCACACATGTAGCCTGTTACAGTACAAGCTGCAAACATAAACTTTATTTATTTATTTATGCATCAAGACAAATTAGAAGCACTCACCTTGGAAGGCCGGTGGGCAGACGATGAGTGCTTGCTGGAAGGGGTCTGGCCGAGCAGCGCAGAGCTGAGGAGCCCCTGGCTGCAGGGGCATGCTCCTCTGGGCCACGGCTGCCATGGAGGCAGCTGAGGGCTGGTAGAGTGCAGATTGGTAGTTTAGTATGGAGACATCAGGACTTGCAAAGGAAAGGGTGGCATTGTTGGTGGAGGAGGGAGCCAAGTTGGTGGCCTAAAGGAATGATGGGACCAAAATAAAAATCGTGAGTGGAGCTACTGATGGCAATGACGGGGAAATTGCGAGTGCTTTTAGTGCGTGCGGGGGAGAGGACAGCAGGCGGGGGTACAAACAGAGGGATAACCGCATTTGAAGGTGCAAACCAACCACAGGATGGATGGGCGTGCATCCATTATTGATGAGCTTGGACGAGGGGAACGAGGAAATCAGACAATTTGAATCCGTCTTAAAATATGCACATTGTAGATTTGATTAAGTAGACGGAGAAAAAGACTGCGAGGAGAGATGCAATCAATACTACAGTTCTCAGAACAATCAATCTTTAATGAGTAAAATGCCAGTAGAGCAAATTCAAACTGAGACTTTGATCATTTAATATAATTTATAGTTCTGTAGCCCAGTGTTCAGATATGAATAATGCACCACTCAACAGAAAATGCACACTGTTGACAGTGACAGCCTTACTGTGTAATTTAATGAATTTCCTTTTACATCTCAGTGAACTATTTAGAAACCATTAACCCTCAGAGACAAACATTTCCCTTAATGTCACCATTAGGGGGAGTTTTTAAGGCATGGGCAGATAATGGGATGATTTCATTCAGGAGTTACAACATGGAAATGGGTGAATATAATGAGCTGCAGCTACATTTGACATCGGAGCTTCACTATCTCTTCTCCCAATCAATGCACATGATGAGGATGGAATTTCATAGCAAACATTTTTGTTGTAATAATGGACACACAGGCGTCCGTGGAATTCGCTGACCATTAATACAATAGGTGGAATAGTCAGACAGACTTGGAATATTCAGTAGACAAACAAATGCTTCTAAGAGACACTGTTTGCTCAGCTCATAAGATCTATTTGCTCCAAGAGACGTCGTCTAATTTTAGCCCTTTCATTAAGTGTCGTAGGGTGGAGGGAAACACAGAGACAGCGCTTTCATTTTTCATTTGCTCTCTTTAGTGTGTTCAATGAACACTAGGGGAGGAAGTATAATCAATATGCCACTGTGGCATTCATCATAAACAAGAACAGTAGCAGCCAAACACAAGGCGAGGAGGCATTCAGTTCTTGCGGGGAGGGGATCAAGATGAATAAATCACTAACTACAGCCTGTATACACGGCTGAGAGTCAGACACGGCAAAGACAAGCCGAGGGAATGTTAATCCAGAAGAATCACTGCAAGATGGGAATTTTGTTGCATGCTACTAAAAGCGCTGAGTTGATACAGCTAGAGATAAGGATGAAAAAAAAAACTGTTAAAAATAGGTGAGACAGCAGGAGTTGTAACCAACTGCAATCTGCAGAACCTTGCAACCTGACTCAGAGAGATTTCAGCAGCAGCCAGAAGTCAGCAGTTTGGATTCACAAACTGTACAGGAATGAACTGGTAAAGAGCCACAGGCTCGACCCAGAGAAATGGGAGGAAAGAAAAAAGCCTGAAGAGGGCAGGAGGAAGGGGAAGGGAAATAGAGGAAGCCTGGTAAAGGGATTCTTAAGGCCTGAAAGACCCAAAATGCAAGGCAAGCAGGAAGTAGGCTCTTGTCATGTGTGTAATCAGCACTTTGGGACAATCCCACAGGACCGGGGGCACAGAGAGAAATGCAGGCAGACAGATACAAACTACATGCACCGAGGCTGACTGGTTAGCATGGAAACTTGCAGACAGATGGAGGAAATGGATGGGAATAAGAACAAAGGGCCAAGTAACTACTTTAGGGCTAATAAGCCAGTGACATTTGGTTGTTTTTGATTAAGACAGCAACAGGCCGGCTGTGTTAGCAAATGCATCATTACACAACCAGCATTACTGCGTGGGGCCAGTGTTTGTGCAAACGACCTGAACTGGGACTCATGAGGGCTGACACCATCTTATTCCAGGATTCTCAACCCGTAGTAGGACTACAGATTTAATTCTGTTTAATGTTTGCATATTTTACTACAAAAAAAAAAAAAAAAATGGGTACGGTACGGAATATGGATTTGTCGTTTTTTTAAAAATAGATTGTTACTTGAGTAACAAACTTGTACCTTGTTTGACAGCATATGAATACAACCCCCTGCCCATTACTAAATATGTAGTTCATCAGTATGCCTGCACTACCTTATTTTTATTTGATGAACTGCATGAATAGAAGAAGAGTATTAAAAAGTTTTTTGTCATATTTAGGAATAATTGATAATAATTGAGGAAAATTGATGAAAAATGTATACATTATTATTATTATTATTGTTATTATTATTATTATTATGTCATGTATCATAGTGCTTTGATATTATTACAGTTGAAAGTACGTGTATTTGGAGGATTTTTTTTACCTGGCTGTGCACAGTGTTTAGCTGATTGTTGAAGGTCATGGTGAGGTTGGTGGACGTGCTGGGGGCCACGTGGGTGATGAAGGGCGTCTTGCTCTGGTTGACAGTGTCATACATGTTGACACGACGTTTGCAGATCTCCATGTTTTGGAAGCATGACTTGACACTGTGTGGAGAGAAAGATATTGTTACAACAGTAGGAGTGGAAATCCACTGATCAAAGTGACGATTATGTAAACTCAACAACAGGAGCTCGTACTGCGTGCTGTGAGGGAAGTCGAGGAGATGGGACATGGTGACAAAAGGGTGGTTGAGTGTTTCAATAGGGGTGATCCTCTTGTCTGCGTCAATGGTCAGCATCTTTGTCAACAAATCGATGAACTCTCGTCTGTCGGCTTTTTCCGCCAGCATGTCACTTCCCTCCAGATCCGATGTCATGTTCACCTGGATGCACGAAACAAAAACAAACATGGGATTTTACATTGAATAATCAAGATCTCCAGTGTTTGTACTGACCACAGAGAAAAATCCCATCCACAATTTGTTCCCACAGAGTCCCACTGATTCCCACAAGGCCTCATCAGTGAGTGTCACAGAGCCCAGTGATAACCTTGTACCTTAGTGACAAAGTAAACATTTACACTGGTATTCATAGCAACACAAATTTCCTGGCGCCATGGCTGAGATTTTTATCAATTTTTTAAGATGTAAAAATAAACGAAAAAACACGAAGCATGGCAAATAAATGCTGCTATTAGAGAGTTGTAAAAGAGCCCTTTCATATAGGACACCACTCACTGTGTGCCTCTAAAAGAGCTGAAATGCAATAAGTTATACTAAATATGTTCTGAGGCTGTGCTGGTAGGCAGATGTTTAAAATGATGTTTTATCAGCGTATTTAATTCTGTATTTTAGGTCAGGGAAATTTGTTCTCTAATTCAGGAAAAATACAGTTACTGATAAGTGAGGTATACATATAAGTACCCGGAAAAATTAGCATAACAGGACAACAGCAACAGCGTACACGTGGACCGTCGGTAAACGCAAGGACAGAGACGGGGACAGTGACAACACACAGACAGCCTTGTTTAGAGGTAGCAGGTCTGTTTTTCATAAGGACGCAGTGCTTATCTGTGGGCCTGCGCCAGGGGCTATCAGATGTGCTGCCAGTCAACACCACAAATCTGATTAAATCCTTTTTTTTTCCATGCAGGTTCTTCAGGCTCTGCAACCATTCCTCTGTGCTTGCCATCGCTGCTGACTGTGATAAAGGAATAATCTGCAGAATGAGGTGAGAAATAATCACATTGTCCTCTGCTAGTGGATGAGATGACTTTGGGAAATGTGCACAGTTTGGTGGCACACGCACAGCTGCTGGGAGTTGGCTAAGGTGGCCTATGATAATCAGGCTAGCTAATAAGGAAGCCTGAACAGGAGGGGAAAAAGTTCCATTAAAGTGTCTGGATTTATGAGAGAGGATGAATATATTTTACTTTCCAACCAGACGGAGGAAACAGTTAACAAATTTGATTGAAAAAAGAAAAGTCCCTAGAAATCCCCGGGGCTTGATGTGATGGTCAACGGTGCGTGTCATGCATGTCAATGGCTGCTTACATCTGTGTCGTAGGAAGGCATCGAGATGTTGCCGTGGAGTAAGGGCAGGGACAACAGCTGTTGAGCAGTGGGACAGATTGAAAACAGTCTAACCCTAGACCTGACCCTCAGGAGATGTGAGCTCCAACACACAGGATTTATGCACAGCTCTGACATCACAACATGTTTTGGCCCAAACTTAGCTCCAACTCATAAAGCAGCTCACCGAGAGTAAGTCAATTTGAGCCACTTTTGGCAATTAGGCAACAGTGCTGACATTTATCTGGTCTGGACGAAATTGATATGAGCCACGCTAAAGCCAAATATCTATGATCAAAGTGGGCCTTTTAGGAAAATGTGTGCTGCCCTTGGTGTTAAAAAACGTGAAAATCAGTCATCTGTTCAATACGTATTTCCTAGGGTCTTTTAGACAGCTTTTGACAGGCATTTGGCAAACACTGCACAGTTCTGGCCAAGCACCGTCATTAATGCCATATTTGGGACAGAGAAAGTGTCATATCAATCACTGAGATATTTCATAAATATATTATATTTGCATAAATATAATCTTACCCTGTAAACAGCTGGAATAAATATATTTAGTGACAAACTGAAGCATTTTATTGTATGATAAAATATATAATTGAAGTTACATTTAAAAAATAAATAAATATTGGGTGTTGCCAGGTTGTCAGTGCTCCCCAGACCTGGGCCTTGAGAAAAAACACTTTATCTAAAAATAAAAATTCAGATAGGTCAGTGTGCCATAAACATACAGTATTCTGTTGTTGGCTAGATCTTAGCTACAAACACTTAGATATTAACCAAAGGAAGGCTGTCTTTAGGAACAGTGTTTGGCCAATCAAACGGTTGTGGGTCACTAAAGCTTGTGCAGTTGTAAAACAAGTAAAATATGTTGTGCGGACAGTCACTTGACAAGAAAGAAAGACTCTATTACTTTGAGTCTGTGTAACAAGATGAAACTAACACACAGAACCAGCTGCTCCTGCAGACGCTGCATCACTGCTTTGAGCATGAACACAAAATGATCGCAGATCAAAGTGAATCTGTTTTTGAGCTGTTTTATTTTTTTCTTCCCACTGATATCAGCCCTCCAGCAGGATCGTCACATTGTTGTAAGTTGGTTTCTGATTTACTCATATTAGACATACTTGTGACTTAAGCCTCCCAACATTTCCCACGACTGAAAGGAGGTTCATTATCTCTTTCTGGCACCCAGCCTTTAAAGCCTTGCAGGGCCTTCAGCTACGTGATCCATTATACACCGCAGAGGCAGATGTCCACGAGGCTGACTTGTTTACACGGTCAGGGCAGTGGGATGGGGCAAAATGGGCAGTTTTCTCCCATATTAAGCTTGTGCTTCTGTGCTCCACTCCTTGTCTCCTTTGTGTTTTAGTAGTAAGCTGAATTTGGCTGCAGCCGTACGGGACTCGGTGCTGAACGGTCGGGTCTTCTAACTTTTAATTTCCCAGTCTGGGATCAATAAAGTATATCTATCTATCTACTTGTTAGCCACTCCATCACCTAGGTAGCTCCATGTAATTTGTATTTGAACCAATGTGACCATATCCCAAAAGAAATAATTCCCCTGCTTGATTCTTACTCTGCTCAGAGGCAGGGCCATGGAAAAGGATGACAACAGAGTGCTGTCAGATTTCCAATGGGAATTAGGGAAAACAGTATTTTTCCAACAGCACTGCCATATCTGCCTGTAGTGCCAGTATTTGGCTGAGTGTGGGTGAACCAAACACCACTCAGTATTATCTCAGAGTCAGGCACATCCTATCAAAATGTCATGGCTACATGTGAACTTTCTCACAGTGGAGAGATGAGATTGGTTTGAGCCGCAGAGAGAAGTGGCATTAGCCAGAGGTTAGCGACGGAGCAGCTCCATAAATTATTGTCCAGCTATTTAAGATCTCTCTTATGTGAGATCTTCTAAATAGACTTCAACTACGAGGCAACAGGGCTGGGAGTCTGAGTCATGAACAGACATGAACAGTCAATGCAGGTGTTTCTGAGCTGAAAAGGCAGATGTACAGTGACGATGTAGCCACAACACAGATTTGAGTTTACAGACTATACTGATCAAACAAGCACAAAGCACTGAGTAACCACATGTGTCTATAACTTATTAGATGGTGGTTAACTTATATCTGAACAGGGGGCTGAGTGAGTGTCTGCTTTGATTCTACTCTTTATCCTGCACTGCAGCAATGCTACACTGTATTTGCTGCTGAGACTTTGAAAGAATAAATATTTTATTAATGCCAATATTTATTATTTGATATGCTTGGATGTGACGGATCAAACTGGCCGGAGACTTGGGCTACCTCGGCCTCCAGTCAGAGTAAAGCAAAATATAGTTGGAGAGACAGACAAGCACAGCAACAAGTCCTTACAATATATTTATGCATATGTATTTACTTTATTATATATATATAGGAATACTTAATAACAGTTTAAATATGAATAATATAGTGTGAACCTGTTAATAAATATATAAAACACTGTTTATCAGTATGTATAATGTAATATATACATATATAGTATATATGTGTATATATTTTATACATTTATATAAAACATTTTATATAAAAATATATATAAAATATACCTTTATATACTTTATATATTTAGTACATAAAGGTATATATATAATATACATAAAATATAAATAAGAAGAAATATATAAATATATAACTTACCATATATATTCGTATATATATATCTATGAAAAACTCTCTATCTTTAACTCTATCTTGTCTTACCACATTTAGACACATTTCACGTACTGATTGTTAATTCTGTGATGGTGAAACAGCATACCTGTGCCATATCATCCAGGCAGTTGAAGATGTACTTGCGAGCTTCCTTGGACTTGATCCCTGTTTCACCCTCGTGGTCCTCTGGAGTCTGAGGGAGACAAGAAGCAGATGTTCTTCTAAAATCCCACCACACTTTCCCTCTGGAAACACACTATTTACATTTGGCTCATTACAGCCTCTTGCTGTTGATGTGCAGCAGGACTCAGCTTGCCCTTTGAGCAACCCTGGGGTAACACAACCTAAAGCAAGGGAAAATTGGGGGAAACTGCATGTGGGGGTCCGTACTCTGGACATGGAGCAACTCACACACACATATTTGTCAATACTATTTTGAAAAATAATAATTGTAGAATTAATATCAATATGTAGTATTGATGAAAAAAGAACTTCATTTCAGTGAACCAAGTAATGAAGAAAACTGACCAGTGTTGACTACAGAAAGCCTCCTGACCTAACAAAAGGTCTTTTAATTACAGTCAGTGAGGCAGTGCAGCGGCTGCTCTACAGAAACTCATGGCAAGGTCAAAGTGATGCTGAGCAATCAATCTTTAAAGAAAAAAAAAAAAGATCAGAAAGCCTTGTTGTTTGACTGAACATACGATAAAAAACTGCAGGGCTAAGTGATTTAATCATTCTGCCTTAGAACTTATGTTATTCATGCTGTTCCGTAACCTGAGAGTTCTTATTTGCATTAAAAAAAAATAGTATTCAACAAGGTCCCCGACCCCAAGGGGGATTATAGAGGTACTGCAGGGGGTTTAGATAAACAGACCTGTTTTATTCCTATTATGATTTTTATTATTGGAAATTGATTTTTTTGTATAAAACATCAATATATAAACTTTTCCATAGCTTGACCTCTGAACTGGACAATAGTTTTAAAATGGATACTGTATAAACATATTGTTACATAGTTGGCTGAATAGTTGGACCTCTTTAAGCAACTGTATTTGTGGTATTATTAGATTTAAATCTGTTATTTGGAGTTCAAAATTAGTAAAGCTGCTTTTACAGAATTTTTTTTTTCTGTTTTACTCCAAGAAGCTAACAAGTACAAGTAGTTTGCTGTAGAATTACATAACTATTTCACCAAGGCCAAATATTATCACAATAACTCGTAATGTTATGTCTTTATGTCAAAAATAGTTGCATTGTAGTCCTGTAGTTACAGTGTTTGAAAAAAGTAAGGTCTGAATGGGTCAAAATAGTGCTGCTAAACTATAAAGAAATTCTTTGTTACATCATCCATAGTTGACTATATCATAAAGGCTTAAAAAAAAGTTAAACAAACACCAGAAGACAGAAGTGAGACTATAAAAAGCTGAAAGACTGTAGGTAGCTGATCAAAATAATTGCACACTATACGACTATATTCAGTCACCATTGCAATCAGCTGTTGCTAACGTGGTACATGTGAATGAGCTTCATATAAAATTCATTCTTTCATGCAGGGCAGAGGCAGAGCCAAGGTTTGTTAAACAGGTGTTGTTTGACAGAATAAAGATTTCGTGGCCCACATTTGTGGTGTGACAAACACAGTTAATGCAAGTATTGTACCGGTTAAAAGACAGGGGTTAGGGTTCCTTACTAAGTGACCAATGAGAGGAGAGTGGGAGAGGACACAGGGACTCAGCAGACAGAGGTTCTATTTCTATACTGTAAAATTCCTTATGCACATATTCAAAACTTTTTGCACCGATTATCATTTTACTTTTTTGTACAGTCTATAGCTCACACAATAACCCGTTGTGGAATATTAACATCAGCTTCCACTGGAAAAGTTCCTGCTCGTGAAGGTCGACCTTGTGCTAGAAAGAAAGTGTTTGATGCTTCCAGCTGGGAATATTTGTGTGTACGCGGATACATCTGTCATTCCAGCTGTACCTTGAGTCTCCAGAGAGGATAGGTGGAGTCGGGGTCTCTGTTGAAGAACCTGGTGGTCTTTGTTCCTGCACTCAACAAATACTCTGCAGGGAGACCCTGGGTCTGTGAGATGTACCGGATCTGCAGATGATGAAAAATGAAATCACAGGCATAAAAAAAAGACTTCTCATATGTCCTGATTATTCCATTAAAAACCAAACGCTTCAGAGAGGATGTCTTTCTGGCGTTAGAAAAATCCATTCTGACATAAACTGATGCAAAGTTAATCTGGCTGAAATTGGCACGGTGCACAAACAGCATCTCTGCTGAGTTTAGGATTGATGTCAGGCTCACAAATGAGACACTTTACAATCATTTAACAACTTCTTTCAATGTGAAGTACACAGGGGAAGTTGCAATAAAAGGAACACCAAATTCACTTTCCTTGTGTATTCTGATAAAATTCACCCTGCACATTCTTCACCTCATACCTGATCGTTCCTAATAATGTCTCCTTTCCACTACATGAGCAGCATGGAGGAATTGAAAGAAAACTGCAGAACAAATAAATGGCAGAATCACACTGCAGTATGAAAAATAATGTTTTTAAATAAACAATTGTATGTTTATGTATTTTTCCCTTTCAGAGAAGTAATATTTTAAATATTTTTATGATTTTTTTTGCCACACACATTCACTGATGGTAAAAACGTAACGCCGTAGTGTCTTGCTCTGCAGCACTGAGGCTGCACTAATTGGACAACGATCTCAGTGACATATGTGGAGATAAACAGCAAGGCTGCACAAGAATCATCAGGGGCTGTCGGCAAGAAAACAGGAGAATCCCTTAACGCCCACAGACGCAGGTGTTGGCCTACTGTGAACACAAACCCCTCCTGTCTGAAGGCTAGGATGCAGCATGGAGGCGCAGCATTAGTGTATGTGTTACCTGATCGTACTCCGAGGCGCCGGGGTACAGGGGCCATCCCAGGAAGAGTTCAGCTATCACACAGCCCAAGGACCACATGTCGATGGCTTCACAGAACGGCAGACCCAGGATGATCTCTGGAGCTCTGCGTGAAGAAATACAGTACTATTACTGCACTGAAGTATGCACGCCGCATGGTTGGGGTTAAAGTATCGTCATAGATAAATAATCAAAACTAAACATGTGGGCCACATGGTGGAGGGGTGGTTAAATCACTTGCCTTACAGCAAGAGATCACAAAGTTTGATTTTTGAGTGTTTGTGTGTCTGCAGGTATGTCAATTTCCCCCCACAGTGCAAAAACCTGTTAATAAACCCTCTACGTCAATGTTTTTCAACCTTAGTGTTGGGCCCCATATTGGGGCCGCCTTGAATTCAGATGGGGCTGAAATGTGTAGTAAGTATTATCCTTTTTAAAATTATGATTAAAAGCACCACATGACAACTATATTGTTTCACTTTCAGAAATATAAAATGAATTCAAATAAAATGTAGCATATATAACAATTCCTAACCTGGTACATCTTCACTGACTGGACAAGTGACAGCTATGAAAATGTCTCTGTGGTCGCCAGAAAGTGATGTCAAAATGGGGTCACAAGCCCAAACAGACGGGAAACCACCGCGTCTACATTGACCATATGAATGTCACTATGAGTGGCTCTGTGGCAGACTGGTGAAGAGTTCGGAGTGGAAATCGGTAGAATGGACGGTTAATGAAAAATATTTAAATTCCAGTGAACCGCTTGTGTTTATTTACAAGGATTAACTCACATTTTTTTCATTAACTGAGCAGGAAATCACTGATTAGACAACTAATTGTCATAACCATAGTAACTGTGAGACTTTATACTGCTCCTACTGATAGGTTGCTGAGTGCACGTGCTGCATATGTGCTGTTGATGTGACATGTCAACAAATATTAGCATCGCTGTCATTTTCAAAACACTCAGCAACTAATCTGCTACATTTCTGAGGAGAGTGCAACAATAACACACAGAACCAGACAAGGTAACATATTAAAGTATGTGCAGAGTGAAGAGTGTCACACGAACAGGAGAAAAAAAAGAAATAAAACATTTCCTCTATTTTAACTCTGAAATCCTGGAACCCCAGTATGTTCAAAAATAACACACACGGGTGGTCTTCTGACAGCTTTTTTGGTTTCAGTGTAAACAAGAAAAGCGTCAGAGTTTCTAACAGCTAAACAACACAATCTCTGTTTACAAGAGGCCATTGGTAATCAGACATGAGCACAAGTCACTGTTCTCAGACACTGGCCGTCACTGCAGGGTCTGAGGTAGAAGTGCTTGCTGTGTTTCATAATCCACAGTCTTTAACCAAAGTGGAAGCAATTACGCCCCGGAAAATAAAACCAACATTATTATTCTCTGGAGCGAGTAATGAGCTTCATGTAGGCTTCTCGCAGGAGCACATTTCAGCTAATAACGTCAGAACTTAATTCCCAATCAGTGCGTTTCACCTCCTCGTCTTTCAAACAAAAACAGGCTTCAGATCACTTCAGTGACACATCACACACACATATCTATCAGGCGAGATTTCAGTTATTTGAACATCGCTGCAGATCCCAAATATTCCCAAAATTCATTCAACACATTTTATGCCCTGTCAGAAAGACTAACACACTTTTTGTGAACTCAAATCTCTGAAGAGGTTTAAAATAACCCTGGCACACACTGACGGCTCCATAAAAAGTCAAACCACTGGAAGGAGGTTATTAATCTTTCATTAACATAAAGGACATTTCCGCACTGATACTATTATGGTTTTCTTCAAATGTCAAACAGAAATGTCACCTGATATATCAAAACCATGATGTAGTGATTGCAAAAAGTGAAAAGAAAAAAAATGGAAAGTGTAACTTTCTCTTAGCCAAGTTCACAATTACTGTGACGAGGATAAGTGGGCTGGTACCCTTTAAGCCTGGGAAGCTCTTTTAGGGTTTTAGTCATGGGGAGAAAAATGAAGGATTCTGACCTTGGCTTGCTGAAGGTTTGAGGATTACTGTGTGCGGGTGTGGGTTACTAATGCTTCAGAATCTGCTGATAGGTGAAGGGAGAATATTTTGAAAGCTGAAGGTCTCTGTGAAAAATAAATCTTATATTTGGACTTTTGTCCTCTGCCTCCTGTTCCCTTGCTTGCTGATGCATAGTATAAACAAAAGAGGGCACAGGCGAGCCACCGCACCAAGAGATATCGCTCACATATGGAGGCAGATTAGGATTAGGAAAATTAAGACCAGAACGGGAAAAAGAGTGCGGAGTTTGAGAGGGAGAGAGAGAGTGAGAGAGGAAAAGAGAGGAAGAAATAAGCAAATAAGGAGGCACGGAGCTTTTCTCAGTGAGGAGTTCTTGTCACACATGTTGGTTATTGGGGTCACAGGGGCAGCAGGGGAACAGACACCCAGACAACACTCTGGCAACAGTATTTTAAGGCACTACGTAAAGACGCGTTCATCTGCCAAGGAAGCATAAAGGAGCTTGGAAAGAGGTGATGGCTGAAAGAACAGCAGGTTCTGCTGAAGATATGAGAAGGGAGGGGAATAGAAGCGGGGTCAGCATGATCTTTTAACAAGCTGTGAGAAAAAGGGAACAATAATAGCTCCATGACAGCACAATGACAAACCAGCACACGGAGAAGTCATGATCCTCAGTCACACCACTGGCTATGCTTCCTAAAACTTTAACAAACAGTTCAAATCTGTGGTATAGTAATTTATCATATTGTTTTTGTCCATGTAGACTAGTAGGTATGAGGGGTTTTCTTTACAGTGAATTTTAGAACATTTATGACACATAATGTTATACATAGTATTTAGAGAAAGAAAAAATGTTTTTTTTTCTTTCTTTTTTTTAAATGTTAAGGCCAGGAGCAATACCTGACATTTTCACCTGAGAAAGTTCATGGAAGAGATCAATACTACAAATCACAAAAAGTGTAGCCTCTCTGTCGTGCCTGCAGTCCAGATCTGTCTACTTTAGAAAACGTCTAGCTCAGGGATGTCCACACTCTTTAGGCTTGGGAGCGACTATTCAATGACCAGGCTAAAGTAATCTACCTACATTGAAAAAATTAAAAAATATTAATAAAAATAAACTGAACACACTATATGATTTAATTTCACAGTATATGGTCACTAGTAAATACTACAGANTATATATATATATATATATAAAGAAACCCCATTTTCCTTGAAATTCTAAAAAATAAAGCCCTAAGAAGAAGTGCTCCTTTGACGCCTTCACTTCTGCTTCTATTTTGCAGTCCAACACAGCCATGTAATATGTCAATACAGCAGTATTGTTTTAGACTATAGTAAAGTCAATACACAATAGCTGCTGTGTCGTTTTATTATGCAATTGACATCCGTCACACAAGTCACACATCCTTAGATCAAGCACACGCACAACAAATATATGCCCTCATTTGCATTAATATGAGACATTCAAAAGCCTTATCTGAGCCTGGAGAAAATATATGTTTGAGCCACATTGAACTGCACAAAAAGTGGCTGTTCTCAAAACACAAGATGGATTCTCAGAAAAAGGGGACAAGGTTATTTCTATTCACCAAAATTCCTTATAATATAATAACAGCCAGGGGAAGTGAAGGTCTTCCAAATCACATGGTTGACCATGGGACTTTACCCAGTTTTGAGCCAAATCTCACCATTGAAACTTCTGATACAAACAGATGTAAACAGTCATATTTAAGAAGCTACTTTAACTACAGCAACATTAACCGACAAGCGGCTTGTGCTGCATCCTTGTTTGTGTGCCACATGAACTTTGCCCCTGTGCACAGCGGAGAGTTTTGCCATCGGTGTTATGCTTGGATCCATTTCACCGAAACCTTCCTGGGTCATGCTCCACTGCTCCACTTAGGCTTTTCTCATACACTGTTGTTGCTGTTGCTGAGCAAAGGAAGGGAGGAAGGAAGAAAGAAGAAGCAACGTTGTCGCTCGTGATACCAAACCGCGAATGCAAATGTGCCCCTGCTAACACACGGCTGCCACTGCATGCAAAGCACTCCACAGCTGCTGCTGATGCAGGTCTTTCATTGGCAGTGATAAACAGCACACACATCTGTGCAGCTCAGAACCCTTGCTCCTTTTCCTGCCCCCCTTTCCTTCCTACAGTGGCAGAGCACAAAAGACTGACAATTAATGCAGTTAAATATAAATCCTTCATATCCAATGTAGGTTAAGGAAAGGAGAGGGTGTTATTTACAAAGCACAAAAACTTGACCAAAGTGCTTAGTTTGCAAGAAAAAAAAAGAGAGAGAAACACCTTTATTTTCTGTCGAGTGTTTTAAGAGTGGTAACCTCCTCTCTTGTAAAACGGTTAGCTCATCAAGAAAGAAATAGATGCGGAACAGGAGCATCAAACACTCAGACAGGCACCATGGAGCTGCACTCCACCTATAGCTCGACTTGACTTTGAGGATAGCAGTGAGCTTCCTTATAGATGGTGCACATTCCACAACAATGACTTTGTTCTGAATTGAGGAAGTGACCCAAGTGCACGAGAAGCCTACGTGTCAGCCTGGAGGCTCTGATGGCACTGAATGTTGACAAAAGAATGAAGAAGGATGAAATGAAGAGAGGGGAAAGAAGGGGGGGGGGGGGTCTGCCTACTGACATCCTCCCAGCTGGCCCGGTCAGTGACGAGTCCCTGTCCCACTGAGAGCCAGAGATGGCACCACTCATGAATGGAGCCTTTCTTCTTCCACCTCGGGCCTACCCTTACACCTCAGGCCCTTCACCCACCCTGTCTGGCAGCCAAGCCTCACCCTGCTTCTACTCTCCAGAAAAAAAAATCCTTTGAAACCAGTAAAACTAGCAGGCTGAGTCCAAACTAACCGCCCCACCACCCCCTCCTCCCTCTCTCTGATGGCTTATCTGTCCTTTGGAACGTTCCTGTGCTTAGATGGCCTGCATGACCCGACACCCACATAAGCACTGATGCAGATACACACCCAGAGACACACACAGTTGACATCACAGGCTGTGTGCATGTCAGGATGTATCTATCAGTCTGACCTTAGCCTGGTTCTGGGTGGGAGACTGATGGACCTCTGGAACCTCTCATAGGCACAGAGTGCATGCATGCATACACAGAAGGAGAGGGAGTGAGACAGAGTGAGAGGTGAAAAATATTCTATACTGGGCTCTTTTGAGACGGCTGTTATGACACAGCACTATGTATGCAGAGAGATAGATGTCCAGCAGAGACAGGAGAAAGCACTTCACTAGAAAAGAGCCTGACATTAACTTTTCTCCCCTCCTTTCCTCCCCCCTCCTCTCATCTGTATCTCCTTTTTTCCTGTCATCCTCCCTGTTCCCAGTCACTTCCCCTTTTTGCATCCCACACTTTGCCCTTGCCTAATGCATAAGGCCTGGCCTCGTGGAGTGAATGACTCCTTTACCACCCCTGGGGTTTCTCCATCTACATATTCATTCCCTCTAAAGGCTCTTCTAAAGGTCTTTTTAAGGATGCAACATAGAGAAACACTTTTCTGGATATATTGCACCGTGGCCGATGACTGTGAAATCGATGTGCAGAGTTACATCCCATAGCACCTGTGGCTCACAGGAACAGAACACAAGACCGACTCCCACGCTGTATCCCATCAAATGCACCACTTGACATGTTGCTACACAGACTAGGTCTTTAAGACGGTCGGGGTTTACAGAGGTAAAAGACGGTGCAGCAATACCAGGACAAGGTAACATTTTTACTGTGTACTTGAGGACTGTTTTCCCAACTCTGTAAGCTGGACAACATTCCTAGCGTTCTTGGTTGTGTGTGTGTGTGTGTGTGTGTGTGTGGGGGGGGACTAATTCCCTTCTTACAGAAAAAAGCTACAGGGAAAAAGCAGAGGAGGTCGTCCTGTGTAAAAAAAATACAATTTTATAAAAAGGAAACAGGAGACTGTCTGGTAGGACCTAATGTGAAATTCTCCTCTGAAGATTGAAAATTCAACAACTCCATCAACTCTAGCTAAATTCTAGCTAAATGGTTTAGCTGAAATGGTTCATCTCAGCAACCACAGAAGAAGTCAATATTAGCCAAGAGCTGTCCCAGGCAGAAAAAACACTGTAAAGAGTGCATCCTGTTCTGGCTTTCTTGACTTCTCACATTTGATCCAACACTCTTAGCATCCAATTCCAACATATTCAGTGGGAACTGAGCCATGGATGTGGCACATGCTGCAGCATGTGACAGTCAGTATTAGCTAACATAACATTAGCTTCCCTTTTTACATTACCTTAAATGAAATGATTTTCCCATTTTGGTTTCTGTTTTAAGGAGTGTTAGATAATGTCGTGTCAGACTTTCAGTTAGTAGAAATGGATCATTACAGCTTGATGCTTGGCAATAATAAATTAGTATCTATTCTGAAAAGCATTTTGAACACTTTTGTACATGCACACCTTTCTATTACAATAGTTAATGTCTGTATAAACCGTACAACAAGCACAGCGTGGGAGCGACTCCTTTGTTCAATTAGACCTGTACATACTACCTTATCTCAGTAATTACATTTCCCACTGGTTTATATTATTTTGCAGTATAGTGCTGATCCTATCACATGTAATTTCCACCTGCTGCCAGTGAGGCATCAGTGCAATAGCATCTACAGCCGGAGTCAAAGGGACAGACCTTCCTCAAAGAGGGCGGAGGTGGTGGTATGAGAGTGGAAACGGCAAAAAGGGAAGTAAACGGGAGCGGGATGGTAGAGCAAAACAGTAGAGAATTAAAAGTCAAGCACCAGTAGTCACTCACCAACCACCACACATGCATGTTCTGTGCCATCTGCCTCTCCCCTCGTAAGGCGGGAGCGCAGAGGAGGATTTTCGAACAGTAATTGATGGGTACCTGCCATACAGTGACACTCTCTGCACGGGCAGCGTGAAGAGGAGATGTGTGGGGGGACACTAATGGCGCCAGACACCAGAACTGTCTGACTGACAATCACATAGGGCCAGGTTTCAGGGCAGTTCTCCAGCCACTGGGCAGATTGAAAGCTTACAGTACACTGAGGCGTGTACAGCTCTGCTTCTCATAACTGGACCTTAGATGTTTCTACTAATGATTACTTTAAATGTCAAATACACATCAAATTCAAGTGGTCACATGGAATAGTCAGTCTATAGTCAAAAATCAAATTGCAATCAAATCTTTATGATTTCTATCTTTGTGTTTTTGTTTTCTTATTTTCATTGACATTAGTTGAGACAAACCCTATTGTTTTTCTGTCTGCAGAGCGGCAATGAAGTGGATTTTTAATTTTAAATGATGCCATCCCACCCTCATGCTATGTTGGTCATTAAGCCCATAGAAAATATGTGGGTCACACAGAAAATAGCCGAGGGCAGCTGAAGCCAAAGCAACAACAGAAATGTAACATACATGACGTCAGAATAACAGAGTCTAACACGCCGTCACTCAGTCAACCAACCTAACTAGCTGGCAGGCCTGTCACCGCGGCTGAGACGTTCACCGGCAGACAGGGAAGCGCATAACGGGCAGTGAGGCAGACTGTTGAGACAGACACAGGCGGTCACTCAGGCATATGAGATTGTGTGTGTGCTTATGTGACAGGCAGGGAGATGCTAAAATCCAGGCTTCGGTCGCCTCGGCAAATTACAATGTGTATGAGGGATTTAGTAAACTACGCTGAAACCCTAAGCTCGGCTCCACCTCCGAGATTAAATCAAAAAGGCAACTGGACATTGAATCATGCAATGAGCAAGAGCCGCAACAAGACTGAGACAGCACACGGCAAAACACAACACAACAAAATATGAAATATACCGTAGCAACAGTCATTTAAATTTCTGGCCACACATTCACAGTCTAATCTCTCTGTCCCCTTTAATTTATTCTGGTTTATATTTTTTTTCCAGGGGGAGTAATTGTTGTCTCTAACTGCATGTTTATTTAAATAAATGTTGCAGTCTAGTAATTTCCAGACCAAAAACTTCAAATACAATACATTGTTGTGTAAATACTAGTTTATATAGAGGAGAAAAACAAAAGAAAGAGAAAGATGGTCCGATTTGGCAATTTGGTAACAACCTCAAACACATTTGGTGATGCTGTTAAAAAGATCAAATGTATTTTTCTTAGTGAGTTGAATTCCAGGTCATTCAAGTCGATGTCAATTGACTCTGAGGTCAGTTCCATTGTCTGGGTCTTTTTGCCAAAGGATCATTAAGTCAGATTTCTAAATCTTTACCTACAGTTAGTATTAGGTACATTTTACTGCCTCCATTTTTTGTGTGAATTATACACAGTTGCTGCCATAATTCTACTTAAAATCAGTGTTTGGGTGTTTTCATATCGAAACCATAGGGACACCATCCCACCATCATAATGACATACTGTAGAGCACCACACAAAACATACAGGCACATAGATGGTCTTAGTCAGAGCTGTCGCTCTGGTTGACTAGTTCCTCATTTCTGGGGCAAGTGAAAGACTACATGGGGGAGACATTTGCAAGGCGGGCTGAAAAATCCTCCTCAAATTTACCCCCACCAACGCATGCACTGACATAGTGTACATGCAACACATTTAAACCCATTACCCATCCCCCTTCACTCATCCATCTCTCCTTTGGTATCCCCTCTTCTACCCTCACCCCTTCTCCCTCAAGTTGGGCAGTAATACCATCTACCGCCTCATCACATTCTGCTGTGTGGGACAGGGATTCTCTGAGCCCAAGGCTGTCCTGCCTCACGACAGACTGCAGGGCGATGGAGAGCTGTAACTAAAACCTCGCACTGGTCCAGTGGAGCAGTTCCTCATCCCTGAGTTCTGTAGAAATTAACACAGGGGACAGACCTCCCGAATATGTCTCCCCAGGCTGCCTTCTATCTGCTTGCTTTGCTGCTTTTCTCTTTGTTTGTCTGCCTGTCTGTCTGTGTACAATACTTGTCTCTGCTCTCTGAGGTGGGTGTGTGTGTGTGTGTGTCAGTGAGCCCCTAGAGCAAAGCAAGACTCATGCTTAATTAGAAAGCACGTAGCTTGGACTGACGGAGGCTGATCTGGACTGTCTCACTGATGTGGTCAGATCTATCACTGAGAAAAGAAGAGAACACAATCTCCAGTCCTTTGTCACAATGACATTCTACATGCATGACAGCCGTCAGTCTGACCTACAGAAACGTAAACAGACACATCAACGCATGTGCACAAACAGAGACATATCGAAAAAATGCATCGAACAGATGTTTGCTGGCGTACTGGAGTTTGTACTGCAACTAGGGCACACGGTGTACCTCTTAATTTAATGCTACATGTACCAGTCCAAGTACTTTGGTGCGTAATCAGCTTACATCACAACCCTCTAATTGTGCTGTGTGGGCAGCGATAAGCAAAATCCAACGTATGAACACTTCACCGTTTAGATGGAACCAGATGTCTGAGACCAGGTTGAACAGATTGTATTTCTTTAAAATTACTTCCAAGAAGGGGTTTGGGTCACAACAGGATGGAGTAGCATGTACTGAAAAAATTTCATTTCTACGTACTACTTTCTACTTACAGAAAGATCTCCCTGGTATGACACCTGGTCCTATTGTATGTAGTTTGCATGTTACCTTTTGTTTATGTGTAGGATTCCTCTGGCTTCTCCGGCTTTCTCACACAGTCACTCAAAAATTATACTTAGAAATAAAAATATGCATCCTAAACTGACCTTTTCTGTGCAGACCACAGTTGGTCTCATTGTGACTTAGAATCCTCATTCCTCATCCTTACAAGCCATATTGTAGGGAGCACAGAAACCTACAAACAACCAATTAGTAGCTATCAGTGAAGTGAGAAAAAAAAAAGCGCTCTTCTTAAAGGAGGGAACATCGAACGGAACCAGGCTCAAAAATGTGTAGCCATCAATTATCTGGTTCAGGGTAAAAAGAGAACAAAGAAAGAAGAAGGAGCAGAGGTAGAACAGCTGTAACCAGGGTCAGAAATGCACTTTGGCTCATGGGAAAAAAATGCATGACATTAACATAAAAGTCTTTTAGGTTTAAATACAGCTGTAAAATCTGTGGTATATACATAGTGATCTTAGTGAGCAAAAACAGATGGAAAACTGTAGAAAAAAAATCATCAAATGTTAAACGGCTAATATCAAACAAATCAAAATGTGATTTTCCACTCTGGATACTGATACTACTTAGTGTTAGATATGATACACCACAATTGTGATATAATGTATTCTAAAATTCATTTAAATATGTTTAAAAACTTAAATGTGTTGATATTCTTCTTAATTTTCATGGAAAATGATGGTCTCTGGACCTGGAGTAATCTCCTGCAGTGAGACGCTGAAATCAGACACAGAAGCCTAAGGTGAAATAAATCACTTAATCTCTGCACATTCTTGTTAATCTGCCACTGCAAGGTGAAATGCAGTGGGAACACTTTTCATTCTCCGCGCAATATTAACAAGAGATGTCTTCAAAAACAAGCGGTCACGATGACAGGTAATTAATTTGGCCGCGCTACAGTGCCCTCCAGTCATTTGTACATATCGTCACAGTTAATCACCACCCAATGACAATACCCCTGTTCAGTGTTTCCTTCCCTCTGTCACATCCACAGATAATTTTCTCTCTTTTTTATGGCCTGTCCTGGCAAACAGTAAAGCCATGCGTGTCATCTAACATGCCACACCGAGAGAAAACAATTACTCTACAGCAATAATCAATACGGCCTTATCCTTTTCATGTAGCCACAATTGAAGATTTAATTATGATGGGGGGGAAATGCAACAACGTCATTGTTTTCACTGACCCCACCCAGACAGTCAGTGACATTTTATGTCAGAGTATTTGGATGAAAATGAATTCTATTCTGGCTTTCACATTCCAGTGTCAATTGTGTGTGAGTCGATATACATTATGGTTGTGTTTTAAGTTAAAATCACAAGTTTACTGTCATCTTTAATAAAAGTACAATGTCAGGGTTTTTCGATATATTACCATTTAAAGGAAAAACATGTGTAGCTGAAAAAGAGGTTGAAACAACAAATTGGACTTTCAAATTCAGCAGGCTTTCCCATGTCCACTTCTTATCTAAGGTCTATGGTTTATGGGTTTGTTTTTCATTTTTCAGGCCAAGGACCTTTGAATGGAGAAGGGACCCTTATATTACTTATTAAATAAATGTGTTTTATATTAAGCAGGCCTATGTACAGTATATATGAGTCATGAATCATACACTTGAACGTTAATTTCTTTTCTTCATTTCTGACTGAAAGATAACACATTTGTATTCATTTCCTACAATATGCTAGACTTTTTGACCTTGTATTTTAAAAACA
>NC_024312.1:15721609-15730765 GCF_000523025.1 Cynoglossus semilaevis
GAAATATTTTCTTCATATTTTTTATAGCATCTCCTGTGATCACAGATGCTGCTGTTTAGAGACGAGCTTGTTCAAATTTTTTTCCGTGACAAGACACACACACAAAGCCAAAGATGATGACATCATAGCGTGCGTGTGTATCTTTGACTGTCAGAAACATTACACACAGATATATGTAAATGCTTGTAACAGATATACATAACTGATAGTTAAACTGCGAAGCAACAGCAGCACTGACAGTGCAACTACAGCCAGTTTGAAATTGAAACCAGTGCTAAATATGACACATTTACACTTCCTCGTTTTGAATCCTATAGAAGAATGACTCTTTCCTTCGTCTTTCCTTCAGCCGCCTGTGTGAGCGCTATGTGACAACATCTGGAGAGAGTCCAGGAGGACACCGTGTGAAATGAATACAGCTCTGACCTCCCAGAAACCCCTGCAACAGCCAATCACATTACTTCTCCCAGCCCCACAGGGCTATGTAATTGGTTGATAGGTGGGAAATGTGAGCAGCGAGAAATCCAATGGCGGGAAAAAGGGAGGAAGAGGGTGTGTGGTTACAGTCAGGACTTTCTCTAAGAGTTTGCTTGTGGAGAAAGGAAGCACTCTTCACAACAAAAGAGAGTTGTCATGCTCTTTCCGATTAAAACAAATTACAGCTGACTAAGGAATTCTTGCACGATGTCGATTGGTGCAGTCTGGTCCTGTCTCACATTCCAGATGTCCCCGTGTGAGGACAAAAGACCATGGCTTCAAACAGGAAATGACTCTGAGGATGTTTCTTTTCTCTTGGTTGGGATGTGGTGTTAGCTGTGGCAAAGAAATGGTTGCAGCTTTGCATGCATAAGACATGATCGTACAGAGACACACACACAGAGAGAGAGAGGCACTAACATGCACGGACACCCACATACACGTTTTATGTATTTTTTTTCAAGAATGAAGTATAACAGACATGCACACATCGTCCTCTCACAGATCACAGCTGCGTCCCCCAGGCCTTTGCTGTCTCAAGCCCAAACCCAGACTCACATCAACCACATACCACAGCCTCTCCAAACCCCAGAGGCAGCTCTGCAGCTGGGCACCAAAATGGGCTATTCCCTGCTTCGACTACCACCAATCACTGTCCCCACATTCTCCCCTCTGTTCCCTGCATTAAACTCTCTCAAACTGAACATATGCTTCTTTCAGCACTGCATCTGTGATTCATATTCAGATATTTTCCTGATCAACAACATCAACAAAGTATGTTGTTTTCCTATTCCCTGTTACAGTCAAAGATGTCTATTAGCTTTCAGCTTACTTTAGATGTATCAGCATCCAAACATGCAAACAAACAGATTATATATTATTTATTCCGTTAGAGCTCATTGCTAGAGTTTTATTGTAGAATATGGATTAAAATCCAAGCGCAGTAAATCTGTACTGTACATCAAATTGCATTCTACTGATTTGAAGAAAAAAATAGTTGCACACATTACATGCGGAAAAAACTGAATGCATACGAGAGAAAATTAAACAGCAACTCAGTAATAGCATGTCTCTGAATGGTGTTTCTATAACTGTTGTGTACATTTTTGTACATTCATCTGTGTGTGTCAATATAATCAGTGTAACTGCATTTTCCTCAGGCCATTTCCATATCTGTAACAGAGAAAGCCAATCTCCAATCACAGCCGCTCCTCCACTGTGCTCAGTGAGCACATTACCACATGTGTCTTTACACACATACAAACACACACACATACTGCATCTCTGATGAGCTGACACAGAATCTAGATTTATTAAGGGGAGGCATGGAAGAGGAAATGTGGAATGTGTGGGGGGATGATTTCAGCAACGGACACCAGTTGTTGTACACAAAAACACAACTGCACATCCTGAAAAAAACAACAACAAAATGTCCCATAGCCTTAAATGCATCACTCTCCGTCAACAGACCTGTTTATTTCAGACCACAAAAGCCACAACAGCACGCAGACTTATCTCTTCACATCCCTTTTTAAAGAGAGCGCAGCCCCTAAAGAGCTCCATGCCGCTCCACATGCCACTTTCAATTAGTTCCACAAAAAGAGTCTTCCACTACCACAAAGAAGATGGGACCTCATTTTACTCTCTACTCCCAGATTTGAAATATAGATCAGGAGGCTCTGTCTGACTGCTGGGTGCCTGTATGTGCCACTCAACAACTGCGACACACCAGTCCAGGGTAGATGAGCACAGATTGTTGCTTTGTGAATTAGCTTCTCATCAGGTTGAAGAGTCCCTGCAGCTCACTCTTTATCTCACCATTAGCTCTTTGCCTGCCTCTTACTCTCAATTCCTTTCTTTCTGCTCCTCCGTTCTTCCCTTCTTTGCTAAACTACGCAAAAGCTCCTAGTGCTAAAACCAACCAGAAAGAAAACCCCCCGGCTCATAATCTTATAAGATGCAGAGATCGAAGTGGTGTCATATGAAATCATTTGAATAGTTTGGTAGAAAAATGGCACCTTCCTTTCTTGTATTTTGGGGCTCACAGCACTGATGCGTTCATAAAAACACAACAGCTGTGTTCTTTCTCAGATTAATTAAAAAGTCGTCTATTTCTATTTCTACCCATTTCTTCTCTGGGCTAAGCAGAAATAACACATCTATTGTGATGTGGTAATTCCAGGTAATGGTTTTCCCCCCAGGACCAAAACAACATGTTCATGATCATCATCCTGTTTACTTTGTGATGGATAATCTCATTAACTACATGTAGGCCTGTGTGATGCAGCATCACATTCATAAATGTGTCCGTGTGGCCGGTGAGCACGTCACTACTGTGACATCTCCATCTACAGGCGATGTGTTTACAGCTTCAATTAACAGCTTCCATTAGCACTATCCTCATAGGAACACCGGCAGCTGGGTAACAAAACAGTTCATTAATGGCTGTTAGCTGAAGCTACGGGGTGACCATTGTTGATCACGTAACTGAGAAGCATGTGACCTTATCCTAAAATATTATTGCATTATGCCTTTTAATCAGCTATTGGTGAGATAAAACACGCAGGTCGCAGACAACAGAGGTTTGGTAGCTAGGCCACTCGTAGAGATCTAGTGTTGCAATGGGAATAGACTGGGTGAAGTGTATAGGAAGAGGTAAAAGGGGAGGTGTGGGTGGTTGTAATGACAGTGAGAGAAGAAGGGGTATATGGCCCTGATAGTCCCTGATTCGCTTTCTATGCAAATCACAACAATCACAGGAAATGCCTGGGACTAAGCTGCAGCTAATTGCCACAGCAATAACAAAGAAGGGGCTTCCTTTGAGTATGGAGGAAAATTAAACATTAGTTTAGAATTTTCTTGGAAACCAAGGGATGTTATAATTACCCAGAAACCAACACATCAGCACTTTACACACCACAGTCCCACTCTTGGAGCCTGGCGGAGGAAAACAAATGTATCTCATATTTTGGAAGGGAGGCTTTTTGGAGAGTCGGAGGGTGGGTGGCTGGTGGTGATGGGGTGTGCCACGGGGGAGCTGGAGTGGGGTACGGAGGTGTCGCAGAGAATATAGCAAAGGGCATGAAGAAGGATAAGAGCAGAGAGTAGGGGGTGGGGGAGGACAGAGATGGAGAGAGACACTGGGGGATAATAAGGGAAAAGGAGGTGGAGAACGATAGCCTGTCTCTCTAAAGACCTCCATTCTGCTAGTGTGGCATCTAAATGTACACCCACTATTAGCATATTGACCCCACTCCTCTGCTCTGGCCTGTTCCCCTCATTATTATCAGACATAGTGCATTGAACACAGAAAACCGAACCATTCACATTTCCCAAGTGTGGTTAGCCTGACCATCACTTCAGTGATGAGTTTAGAACCCAGAACAAGTAGTCTGTCTGCCCGATGCTTCGAAAACATTGCTATCCAGTTGAACCCCAAAGAGTTAAGTTCAACCATGTTGATTTGTGCAGCAGTGTACTGTATGTTGCGGACGAAGAAATGCAACCATGGAAACTTCATGACATGTCCTTGGATCTCTTCCCCCCACAGGCAGAAGGAGGGATGGAGGCACAGTCCCTGCCCCAGTCAGCAGCGCTGCTGACACTGAGCCGTGAGCAATGAGATGTGTCCTGGATGGCTAGTTCGATGTTTGATCTATGTCTGAGGGCAGTGGCAAAGTCTGACATATTCAGCCAGTCTGTCTAACCTAAATGTGCAGTCAGAGGCCTTGAATCAGCCTACAGCCAGACCCTGCCCTCGAATCATGCAGCTCTATCTTGCTTCTAATTTCCAGTCCAATAATTGGCAACAGATAGAGTCAGTACTCACATGCTCACATTCTGCTGTTATGCAAAACAATTGCCTTCCGATACAAAACGCAAGTGTTTAACTCATATGTAGTTTTTTATTTTTTATCAAACCTCTTTAGTCACAATGAGCGGTTGATTTTAAATAGCAGTAATCACATCATCACAATGACATAATGATGTCCCTGAACTGATTTTGGTGTCAGAGGACAAGAACTGGCTCCAGTTCCGGTGACCCTGAACAAGATCATTATGTGGTAAAATAAAATTTGTAATCATATATATATATATATATATATATATTTATTTTTATATGTTTTTGTATGTTGTTCTAGGTCAACTCCTCATACCTTTCAGTCTGCTTTCTTCTACGAAATCCTGTGCATGACATAATACAAGCCACGGACCATGTACTAGGAATCACATCATCCTGATCAGTTGACTTTTTGTTTGTGCTAGTACACACAGATGTTTATACATTAAATACAAACAGGCAGCCATGCACACAAACAAACACTTCCACCCAGCTGTGATAAGAGCATCTGTACGGACCACTGTCACATTTCCTTGTTGGCGTTTGTGTCCAAATGAAAGTGCAGGCTCTGTGTTGTATAAGTCACAAAATCTAAACCAACTGGTTTCCTTACCTCCACTAAGAACCATTGTTGCAATACAAACACTGAGTGTCTGTATATTATCAATGACATGATCACTTTTAAAATGTAATGACAAGTTTGAAAGTGAATCACTGTATTTTATTGAAACATTGTGGCAACTTTAGGTCCTTTGTGCTTTGTACGTTGTCCTCAGTCACTGTTTGCACCGGCGGTAACAGCACTGGCATTTTATTTGGATTTATATTGGAAAATAGAGTTCATGGCCTTTCTGTGATTTTGTAATTGGATCATTTTCCCCCTTCAGACAACTGTAAGCTTTGTAACTAACAGTTTTAATCGACCACAGCTCCTTAAGGATTTGCTACTTCAAGGGCTGCAGAAAGATACCGTGTTAGCAGGCAATCCAAGGCAGTGAGATCAGTTCATTACAGAAATTGGAGTGGGATTGGGCTGAGCATGTGAGAGGTCCTGACACCAGGGCAGGCTGAAGGCTGAAGAAGCTCGGCCAAGTGTCTCCGACACCAGCGATGGAGAGATTACATCACTATGTTGTGGTTACGTAAAAACACTAAATCAGCTGTTACCCCTCACAGAAACACAGGAGATCCTGAACTTAATGATCTGGGTTCCAATATCGATGGTTCCATTCGTCTTAATCTTTCCACTTCTCCCACACAAAGGGATCTAAGGTGTGAATTAGTGTTGGTGTTGCTTGTAAGGAAAAATAATCCTCTGACATCTGGGATAAAGATATGCCCCGTCTAGTGAAACGCAGAGAACCTGCTGTAGCAAGCAGGCACTAAAGAGGGTGTGAGATCACCACCTTCTCATCAGTACAGCTAAAGACTATCCCATATATCCTGACAAACCCAGAGGGGAGATCAAAGCTTGTGTGATTCAGGGGCTGTTATATCACTCCAAGCCTTCTTTCCCATTGCAGGGCCTCCTGTTACAGAGCAGGCCATAAGGGAAAAGAGGAAACATGAAGCATTGACCTGCACCCCGTCAGTGCATGACAACACTTGCAGGATCTTTGGCAAGAATTTCCCTTTTCTGCACCATCATTTACATTTTAACTTTGCATTGCATTCATTTACATTTCAGCACGCTTGCATGTTTCTGCAGTGCCTTCCTATCGCATGACAATCTGTGAAAAGATCAGAGGGGCAGACAAGGTGGAGCAGTTTGGAGATAAAGTTAGAGAGGAGAGGTGGAGAAGGTTTGGTGTTGAGTACAGAGAGGGAATATATCAGACAAAGGATGTTGGAGGTGGAGTAGCCAAGACAAGTAAAGAGGAAGAACTCAGAGGAGATGCGTGGACAACGTGACTGGAGGACATGGACATAGTTGTTGAGAAAGCAGTGGAGGCAGACGATCAGCTGTGGTGACCCCTGAGAAGTTTTACTTCTTGTTTTCTTTCTCAACATAAAAAGCCAATTCTGCAACACTGGCATTAACCCTTCGACTGCTGGTTAATTTTTTTGTAATACCAGTGGTAAACACTTTCACTTCTAAATCAACTTAAGTAATATTTAAGTATATATTTACTCAATGTGATTGATTAAAAATCACAATGGGACTTTGTATTGTATATTTAACATACATGAATATATGTTCTTCTTTCCAAAATTCACTGCATACTGCGCTTTGAAGGCACATTATGTTAGTCACAGCAGTAGTAAAAGAAATCAATGTCTGTATTTTGTTTCAATTTTTTTTCTTTTAAAACTCAAAAACCAACTGTCTGCTTTCTACTGTCTCAAATCCATAGTCCATTTTGTTATAAAATTATTTAACACCATCACTTCCATCACTGTCTCTCTCATATCTTCTGTGTGGGGAGAGAGAGGGACTGAGAAGACAGGCATGATTGGACTCTCTCAGTTGAAAGGCTGTTCAATAGGACTGCTATTGACCACACCCACCAGGGCAGGGAGCGTGTCAATGCAACAGAGAGCAGGGGACCATTCTGGACCACTTAACTATAATCAGTAAATGCTCTCCCAGTGGCAATTCACACAGGGCCACCCCGAGAGCGTTCATTCCACAGAAATCTTGTGATGCAAATTGAACTTCTCACACCCAGTTTACCACAGGAGAGGTGACGGGGGGTGAGGGGTGCTGAAGCTATGGTTTGGTGGTTGTTTCATGAACACTGTCACATTTCAGCCTTTTGGGTGGAATTTATCTGTTTACGTTCTCTCATACACTGCTGTCCCAAAGTCAGCTCGCCTCTCTGTGAAACACACATGTGGAAACCGGACCCATGCAGAGAGAACACGCTGAGGGTCATCGACTGTTGTACAAAGGATCAATGATTTGCGCTGATCTGAGTCGGCCCTATATGCCATATATCTAAAATCTAAAAGTCTCTGATGGCTTGTCCTCAGATGCTGCTGTGACAGGAAAGAATGAAATTAGTCTCACGTTGTGTTTTCTCTCCACAAATCATGCCTTAGTAGAGACTGACAAAGGGAATAAAAGAGACGTTTTTCAAGGATTAAACAAAGAGAAAAAGACAGGTAGCTCCTGCCATCGTGCTGAGCCTCTCTGAGGCTCACACAAGCTTCCGACTCATTTATGATTAAATGCACACAGTCACTCTGTCCTATTCTCCTTCTTCCCTGTAGAAAACACAAGCCAACTCCTCCTTTTTACACCACAGCAGGCGTTTTCTGTAGAGCAGGTGCTGTTATGATTGAAATAAGCCGCAGTGTGTGTTTGATGACGCAAAGAAAAGAGTCAAACTCAAAGACAAAGGAGATATTCAAGGCGTTGGTTAAATTCACTCCGAGGTGAGTGCCTGCTACCGATGCTTGTGGGTAGAGATATTTGACTGCAGGACACCTGTGAGCACAGTCAACCTGACCTGCTTCTCACCGAACCACACAAAATCCAAGAATCAAAATCCATTTGATCGAAACTTTACCCAATACACCATAAAACCCTGTTCATTATAATGATGATGATTACAACCAGTTAATGCATGACAGCTTCTGTAAAATACTGTTCTCAAATATGAAATACATTCCTTTGCATGTATGAGTTGCATACATGTAAATGTAAACTTCCTGACCTCATGAACAGCCATGAGGCACAAAGCGACGTGATCCTCCTGAATGTGATGATTGAAATGCCAGGTGGATTTGCATTAAGCACAGGGGTCAAGACAAAGGAAATGAAGAAAGGAAAGGGCAGGGAGCGGGGGAAGGAAGGAAGGCGACATGTACTGTAAGAGCGAGAGAGAAAGGACAGAAGGCAAATATTGAGAATGACAGAATAGCTTAGGAGGAAGTAAAAAAAAACAAGAGGACATGGGGCAGAGATCACTGATGAATGTTGCCTGCTGTTTCCTCAGCTGTTATGTTCAGGGCCCTCAGCAGTGCTATATATAAGGTCAAAAAGTCAGGTACACTAAATGGGCCACCTCTTTGTTCTCCTTTCTACTTTCTCTCCCTCTCCTTTCTCTTTCTCACCTTCCAACATCAATAGTAGTGAATAAATAAGCCTAGAAATTCTTATCTGATACAAAGCCTCACACGAGTGTCATGTCAAGAGCTGAGCACACAATGACCGGCAACGGAAAAGAACAGGATGGATTTCAAGGGGGGCTTTAGGCAGATATCCATCAAAACCATTGGTATTCATCTTGGTCCAATGACTATGCAATGTACTCAGGAGTTCATCAGCTGTGGCTCTGATTGGCTTGTATTAATGACCAGGATGGACAAACTAACTCATCTAATGTTTTTTAATCTCATAAAGCAGAACAAATTGATGTGGCTTTAGTTTAGGACTGAACAACTTCGACCCTTGTGAATGCTTTTTGTACCATACCGCAGGATTATCTAGTAGTTTCACTCCTGCATATACAGTACCTGCTGATGATGTATTTACCCATTTCAACCTGCTGATTACAGGTACATCATCAGGTGCAAATGCAAAAGGCAAGACAGAGCCTTGGAACGAACTGAAATCATATTGTAAAGCTCTAAGAGAGGCAGATCCCTCTGCAAAGAGAACCATTACTCAAGCCCAATAATAACAGCACTGTCACAGGTACAATCTATACCTTTTTTTCGATGCCAAGACAGAACACAATGCACACAGCTGGTAGGGGGCTGCAGATGAAAGCCAATTTTGGTTTCTTTGTGTAACTGAGTGCTTCAGTTGGAGTACAGGTCCCTGTGAGACAAAGACGGTGAGAAGAGAAAAGCGAGCGACGGAGGGCAAGAGAAGCGAGAGGAAACAACCA
>NC_024312.1:15730975-15737599 GCF_000523025.1 Cynoglossus semilaevis
CCTGTGAGACAAGGACGGTGGAGAGAGAGAAGCGAGCGGCGGGGGGAAAGAGAAGCGAGAGGAAAGAACAACACCATGAGAAGGAGGTGAGGGCGAGGGTAGAGTGAGACTGTGGGAGGGAGGGGAGGAGGTCATAAGCAGAGTCCGGGCCCACCTGGGCAAACAATAAGAGCGAGATGAGAGTGTGTGGCTCAAGGGCCCTCCCTGTCCCTAAAGTACACAGCTGTCGGCTGGGGCAGACAGGCGGATCAAAACGGCTCTAGTTCAGGTGTTCAGCACCTACCCTGGCAAACGGACCACTTGGAACAAGAAACTATGGTTGCCATGGTGACGGACACAACCGAACATTTGTTTAGAACTTCAGCATGAAATGAGATGTTAACGTTAACGATCTTTATTCATTTTGACAAACAATAAGAGAGAATACATCTGTAATACACTGTGAAGAAACACAACAACATTCTCATTTAAATCAGGAACTTTAAATGTAGTTTTGCTCTTCAATAGTTTTATTATTCTGTAGCTCATTTGCGTGTTGAAAGCACGGCCGGGGTTTTGTGTTTCATGGATTTGCATACATCTCGTCTGAGTGTCCAGAGCTCTGGGTTTTTTTCTCTCAGGGTATTGAATGTAATGTATAACCAGTATTATACATCCACTTTAACGCAGGCTGCAGCGCCTCTTAATTAGTATGAGTAATGAGAGCGTAGCGTTGGCGTATAATTAAAGAGTTCAAGGATAGTTAGTATTTATGGTTGTGTTTATATGAAACTGCCATTATGACAAGAAAGGTGCACAGACCCACATGTTGTTGCCTCTTTGCTGAATACAAAGACAACAAAGCAGCTTTGGTTTATGGAAAAGCCATCTGTTTGATGTAGTATACTGCCGGAACCGGCTGTAATTGAACACGACGTGGTTGTGGTGGTGGTGTTTCTGCCTCCCTGATACTCCCGCTGCGTTTAACGGGGTGACGTGTGTTATGTCCAGTTCATGCTGATAACACACACTGAGATGCTGTGATCCATTTGGTGGCTCAACCCTGAACAGGTTGTGCATTTCTGTGGCAGAACACAACCTCTGTGTTCAGTCAGACAGTCGACGCGCTCGGAGAATCGCCTCATACGTTGGAGCATGATGTTCGTTAACAATGTTCAACCCTTTTCTGATTTTATCTCTTCTCACTAACTAACTTTCACATTTCCCTTTCCTACATGCTGATAGAGTATGTAGCCTCCTCTTGCTTTTTGGTGCCTCCCAGCTGGAGCACTCAATCATCTGAACTCCATAGACAGTGCAACGTTTTTTGCGCTTAAAACACTGGGAGAAGTCTTCAAAGCTCACTGGGCCAACTGGCATTACATGGTCCTGCTATGTGTTGGGCATATTTCTGGGTTTTATTCATCAATAAAGTACAGCTGTTTCCCTGCTTTGTGGTGACATATCTGCAGGAGCAATAACTACAGCTTGCCTGGACAAAAACACCTTGAAGGCTGCTCCATTCTTAATGCTAACTCTTTCAATATTTAACCAGATCCAATATAGGAGTAATTATTTTTCCAAACAAATTACGCCATGGGCCTAAACCGCTGCAATCTGATATACCTCTTCGATACATTTCATGTCACACGGTGCTATTAGTCATTTTAAATTATTTATTAAGCCAGGCTTCACACAATTTATTACCAGAACAATGTTTCAACAGAATCTTGAGTGGCCTTCATCCTCCCCCTGATATCGTATATGTGAGGAGCACGCTGAAAAAACAGGGTCATCAGAGAAGTTATAACGCCACTGAACATTCCGTGAGGGTTTATTTTTTTCTATGACATCCAAACAAGATTGCTATGCAGGACTTGAGCCCAGATCCCTCCTCAATGCCAGCAGATGGCTTCATCAGCTTCCTGCGTGTTGATACGCATCATGTCATAAACCTCTCTTACCCTTTTGTTGACCCATAAAATGCTTACACGGTAAAAGAAAAACCTCTCATAAATCCCGTCTTTATAACCGATAATCAAATGTGCTGCTTTGTTTTTGTTGTGCCTTGCAGCACGTTTAATTAATTTCATTTTGTTCACACTCATACGGACGTCTTTAGAAATAAACATTGTCTGATCCCATTTGGCCTTAATAAAATGTGAGCCAGTTGTGGTGATGCTATTCAGAGAAGTACAAAAGCCATGAAGAAATGCTGTTCTGTGGCATTATTAGTGGTCCTGAGAATAAACTGTGTGATGATTTCTTTTTTACATAACACAATTATAGCAACTGAGAGGAGCAACAACTGTCCGTGACTATGAACGTGAGCTAACTGCATTACTGAACATCAACTGTGTCAAACATTATAAACCAATTTCAAAGGAAGGAATGGATGGGATTTAAAAGCAAGTGGATCCATTTGTTGGAATGGTAGTTAGAAGGAAATCAAATTATTCAGTAAGGCCTGGGCAGATTCTAAATGAAGGAAACACGAGATGGACCGGTGCCTCTCTTTTCTCTTTATAAGGGTCCCAGCTGGATGACTGAGCGACAGAGAGCTGCGCTCACTTGCCTGCTGTAAATTAGCCAAACTTTTTTACCCTTGCAAATGCACATTAGCAGATTCCTCCAGTTGAGAAAACAAATTTATCTGTTGTGTTCCGTTCATGGAAGCCTGCATGGGCCCCTGCACACCAGACATTCACTGACACAGTGGAAACTAGTCCTCAGATACAAACGAACAGAGACAGGCCCCAGCAGAGTTCTCCAAGTTCACTCTGTGACCACGTTCTTCTTGTCGTCTACATTTGTTCTGATGGCTGTTATTTCGTTTTCTCTGTTTTCCCTCTTTCCTAAACTCTCTCTACCTTGTTCACTCACTCATTTTCAAGTGGACCTTTCTGAGCCTTAAATTAGAAGATGAAGGTTTTTGAACATTTTTTTCTCTCTCACCGTCTGTGTCCTTGCTGCATTTCCCAGTGCAGGGTAGGGTTTTAAATATTCATGTAAATGGATGGAAGAGGTAAGGAGGAAGAAAGGAAGGTGAGAGGAGGTAAGGGGAAAAAAAGAATAAAAAGCAGGAAAGAGCACACATTGGTGGGAGCTATTCCCCCTCTCTGGAGCTCCCCACGGCAGGTTAGAGGGCATATAGGAATGGGGGAGAATCAGCGAGGTGGTAGGAGTTGGGCAGCAGGAGGCCTCATAATTTATTTAGACCTGGGGACACCTCTGCCAGTCAGACAGTAATGGCGGCCATCACCCTGGCGACCCACTGGTGCTTGACTTAAGAAAAGAATAACACATCTGTGGTGAGCAGGAAAATGAATATGTGACTAGTTCACTGTTACTGTTAATGATTATCAGGCATCAGCTATGACGAGAATGCTATTCAAGTGAAAAAGTGAAAGTGAATTATTTGTCATTGTGACACAGCACACCACTGCACACAATGAAATTTGACCTCTGCCTTTAACCCATCACCTTAGTGAGAAAGGGGGCAGCTCAAGCTGAGTGCCTGTGGAGCAGTGTGTGGGGACGGTGTCATGCTCAGAACAGCTCAGTGGATTCGAAGGTTGGTGGATTTGAACCTGACATTATGGACACCACTGCCCCATTGTTCTCTTGTCTCAGGCCTTTTCACTGATTTTACTACTTTATTTTTTTATTGTTTGCCTGCAGGGTTACGCTGTAACTCAACAAACACTTGTAAGCCTGAATATATCTTTACTAGTTGTTGCTAACATTTGCTCACCGACCCAAATGCTTCTGTGAGGAAAAAGCCTATCCATATCAATTCACTGTATATAAGAGAAACAGCAGACTTAAGTCGGGCCATGTGGGCGTCTCGCTGCAGTTTTATCAAGGCAGCTTAATTTCCGTCTGCTGCCATCCTGGGAAATGTATGGAAATTAAACTGTGAAGCAGAACAAAGACACGAACCAGGATGAAAAGATGAAGGGAAACACAAGCGCACACCCCACACAGACACACACACACAAACCCACACAAGCCTGGGCTGCCAGTCAGATTGTACTGATAAGGCTTATCTATCAGCTGAAGGCAAAAAGTTCACATTTGTCCTTAAAAGTTAAACGATCCTTGTTCAGTTGTTGCTTAAATAAGGCTGCATGTAGAGCGCTGCATACGTAGCAATGCAAATGTTCAAGTACAGATAGTTAATTAGATGATACGTGTCTCCTGCTCACCTCCTCTGTGGAAGCGCAGGGAACTTAGAAGAGCTGCCCGGAGGCAAAATATAAATGAGAAATGAGTTATTAGGATTCTGTCATGTTCCAGTGATTGTCATAAAAAAGAAGTCTAGTGAATGTGAGGGGTAATTATGATTTTAGGGGGTGTTTTTAACAGGTGAGGTTACGATTATTGCCAAGAATTCCTGTGCTTACACACTCAAATACAACAGCAAGACGTCCCTTCATTGACACAAGCATGAATTACAGGTCTGCATAAAAACAGATAGAACATAGATTGTCAGCACATGCAATTTATTTAGAATGAGCTTAACAAAAGCTGCCATGGCTTGAGGGAACACGTGGGAAGCTTGTGGAATGCAAAATAACAAACTCTTTATATCCTTCTACTGTTAACTTTCTCTTCATCAACTTCATCTCTAGGATCTTCCCATAAACAACACCTACTCTATTAACCACCAACCCCATGGCCACCTTTATTTTTTTGGGGGGGAAGTTCATCTTTCTCCTGTAGCAACCTGATCCTGGTGTTTACCCAAATTTCCCTTCCATCTCTGGAACAGACACACATACACTTTAGTGCACGCTTCACAGAACAGTAACTAATGGCAACCCCATTCATTAAAACGGGTCTTGATGTTTCACACGGAGGAAGGGTAAATGTGCCGGAACGCCTGGCCTGTCTGTCTTAAGCTGTGATGCTAACAACAGATAGGGGAGACAGGGAGACAGGTGGGACCGAGGCTCATCTTACACTCATGCATCTCAGACGCAGCATGGTTACGCCAGCCCTCATGAGCACAGTTCCATATTTCATCAGTTATTAGGGCTATGACATAAGCCCGGATGTGTTAGAGATCCCACCGTAGCGTTATCTGCGCCATCTCTCCTGCCAACATGAGTTTCACAATATGAGGTTTTTGTGAAGTTTCCAAAAGGATGCATTAGGATTTCGCAAGTCACAGGCCTTCGGCCTCACAGTGGTAGCTTTAACAGTACACAGACGTCGGCCACTTCAGATGACATCAACAGCCTCACTCCCATTTCTCAGATCCCGTCGCCTCACGTTTTCTTTTCACCTGCAGTGTCTCACAGCCTGATTCCTTGGTATCCATAGCACTGGCTTATGTGTCAGTGTGAAGGCTTTAATGTTTACATTAAATTACAGCTACATGAGGGCAGGTGCTGACTTGTGTAGTTTTAGGCTTCAAACTTTTTCATAATGTGATGTTTAATTACATTAGGAACCACCCAGGCGCAGCTGCTGGTTGGTGTCGCAGCAGACAGAGCCATGACACATCTAAAGGGTAAAAGCATTTTGTGTTTATGTGAACGTAGAGGATGGGGAGAGTGAATGTGGTTGATCTTGGCAGCAGCACAGGTGGGTAAAGGGAGAAAGGTAACGCTTGTATGGTAGATGATAACAGCATGTGCTTTTACAACGAGGCCTGAGTATTTTAAATTTATGAGTCAATGTATTTTTAACAATACATTTTATATGAAGAGCACAGAAACACAGTTTTCACTTTTCACTGAAGAAAACTGCAGTTTTTTAAAAAAAAGCACATAATCAATAAAAAAACACAATATTTAAACAAATTCCTTTACAATAAAAAAAACAAACATAAAATGAATGAAAAAAAAAATATTAAAATGGTTCTTCCACACAAACTAACAGCAAGGAAAGTAGCCTAGGCCAATTTACATTCAACACTGTGTGACTGACATGAGGAAACGAATCCGAGACAGTGATGGATAAAGACTTGCGGCAGAAAAACTAAATGACTAATGCTGTTAGACAACCTTGGATTATAAATTATTTCAGTTCATTTCAACTCCATGTAGGCTCATGGTCTTAACATTGCTGATTGCCAATCAATCAAAAATAACAGCGAACCTTCAAGAGCAGCACACAAATGTATGGAGGTTAAAAACAACTGCAGATAAATGGCCTAAATAGGCCCAAAAAGTTTATATCCAAATAATGTACTCATATTTTCATATATAGAAAATATATATATAAATAATTTGTTGTATCTCTTCAAAAGAAGGTAAAGTAGGTTGTGATTTGTAGAATAATCAAATTAAAAGAAAAAAAATCTCATGATGTTATATTTTGTAAAGTAAAAAAAAAGCCCAAATTCACTTTTCTTTAGGCCCCATGACTACTGAATCCAGCAACTATTAAAAAACAGAAAAAAACGAAAACCCATTTGATTGGGTATCTGTCCTGCTGTACTTCCTAAAGCCACACCTCAGGAAAGTTTGACTACAATAATAAAATGTCTTTTTCTGCAGTCTATCTACATCACAGATTTTACCCAGTGGGATACATAGGACAAATGTACCTCATGTAGGCAATAATCCTCTTTTTTTAATCTAACGCACAGGCTAAGCTTGAGTAGCCAGCTTACCTGTTACATCATTAGCTAAA
>NC_024312.1:15737645-15831335 GCF_000523025.1 Cynoglossus semilaevis
AGGATAAGCAGAACCAGAGTTGGGTCACAGGTTGGTGTAACCAGGATGTCAATGTCAAACAGTAATTAAGAAATACACTGTAACAGGCTGAAGAGAGACTGGGGTAATAGTACATTTGAATAACTGTGGCGAGGCTGGCTGTAGTTAGGCTGCACATAGTGTAGAAGTGCTGCATACAGGACTATTAGACAAAGACAGATGAGCTCAGGCCCGTGTGCATGTATCCGCCTGACACTGAAGCAAACCAAGTTGAAACTGTGAGCACCCTGAGAGCTGGTCTTGCAAATAGCACACCACGTGTTTACCTTGAATGCTGGTGTTTTATTTGCGTGAGTCAACCTTGCATGAAATCCATAACTCATTTACAAGGCCTCCTTATGATGTCAGCATCAAACCTGTAATGTCCAGAAATGGGGTGTGTGGAGGGAAGGGAATTTTCACTACGTAGATCCAAACAAAAGCAGGTGATAATTGCTAATAAGTGTGTATATTCTAGTCTTTGCAGCAGACCTTGATTTTTCATTATTTCTTCATTTTTATTCACAGGGAAAGACCAGAAAAGAAGAAAGACAAACGACATACACTCGGGACTCCTCCTAACCACCCTAGTCATTTTCAGCACATAAACACAAAACAGCAGTTGTTAAGATATAGGTAGAGGCACAAGACATAAATATTTAATTTATAGAAGGTTTACAGAAAAATCAAAGCAGATTTCAGGTGGTTCTCAGCTGTTGTGGCAGATACAGAGAATCCTAAAGTCAGTTAGAGCTGCAGCCCTAATCTCTACTCTGTAAAGTTACTGCATGCAGCAGAAAGTGTCCTTCTATCTTCCCTTCTGAAATCATCAAAGATGGTTTGATGTTCTCCTCTAAGCTTTTGAACTCACCATGAACTATACCCACAGCTTAAGTTTGTTTGCTGCCCAAACTGGATGTGATGTGAAGACACCCGTAGTGCTCGTGTCCCAAGACTTTTTTCTTTGAAAGGAATAGTAAGACTTGCCTCATTCCTCACAACTTATCTTGGTACAGACAGAGTACTGAACACTACACACACACACACACACACACACACACACTCTGGCAGATAGAGTTTCCCTAATTTTTCAGCGTCCCCATGTCCCTGGTCTATATTGCGGCGGCTAGTTCTTCAAGTTTCCGACCAATACCAACTTGACTTTCTCCTCCTGTGCTGCTAAGAGGAAATGAAGAGATGATCTCTTCGCTCAGCTGCACTCACTGCAAAACAGAGTCACTTTATGGCATACCTAAAGCCCAGAAGCAACAACAGGATACGAGTGGTGATTATGTCAGGGTGAGCTGCTTAAACCAATAAAACGGTTCAAATTCCTCAACAAAAAATACCAATGAGGCCCATTTGCAGGTTAAAAAAGATGACACCTGTTGGTTTTGATTAAATATTATAATGCTGGTAAATGCTTAACTGAAAACATTCTCTTGACTGGAAGCCTTTTACCAAAATAAAGGCTCTTTCGTGCAGAACGTTTCCAAAAGCCAACATAAACTGTAAGGATAACAAAACAAAACCTTCTCTCAACAGCATCTACTAAAGGGGACCACAGGCGTCTCTCCTGACAGAAACTACACAATGTGCAGTTGCAGAGTCACCACCTGGCATGTGTGCGTGTGTGGGCGTGTGTTTACACGTGTGTTACCACAGCTCTCTCTTTCTCACACACATACACACACCTGTTCTTTCCTTGACAGTGGCAGCAGAGCCAGGCCTGGGCACTAAACAAAGCTTCTTTTTGTACAAACACGGACATCATTTGATTTCTTATGCAGTACTCCCAGGACTGCCTCTGCCAAAACCCAAACACACTTGTTTGCTATAGCCAAAAAAATATTATTTAAGAAGTACTGGATGGAGAAAGAAAGGTATGCACGGGGTGTCATCTGGTTCTAATGCAGGGCCTGGTGGTGTGGATTACAGGCACATATTACAGGAGAACTCAGGCTGACCCCTCATCTTTATCCTGGGGGGGAAATGGGAACCAACAATAATGATGGGGGAATGAGGGTCCAGGGGCCTTGGTAGGAGAGGGGTGAATAGAGAGGCCTTTGGGCAGCCTGCCACCCCCCATGATTAGTGTCCTTCTTCATTGAGGCGGTTTCTCTGAGATCATTTCGAATAGCAAAAATGAAACACTTTCCGGCTGAAGGCCTTTCAATAATACTAAAAAATGTCGCTGCTCTATGTATTTTCTGTACTACGTGCTCTACCAGGGATTCAGCAGGCTGTTAAAATAACTAAACACACCTTCCATGTTGGTCAAAGAGTATAATGTGCTTGTTTTATCACATTAAATGCAATAGGCAGCAGGCAATTCAGCAAGCACTTGAGATTTACTGCACTCTGCCACACTGGAAAGGGAGGGGGCCTGAGATAAACAAACTAACAGGAAAGTCAGAACTGGTTGAGTGAAGAGAGACAACCTCGACAGCAGCTCATAAGGCTGGCTACTAATGTGGGAGCTGGGCCAAATAATCAACTTAGCAACAAAAACATTCCTTTGACAGAGGCAACAAACGTAACACGGTGTGAAAAGGACAATGATCAGTCCAACAGCATAAATACAAAGAAACCTTTTGGTTCCTTTTGCATAAAAGTTGCAGCTCTCACCTGTAGTATCTGGACTGAAGGTAAGTGGAACACACCGCTTTGGACACATGGCTGGCAGAGCCAAAGTCAATGACCTTGACCCTGTAGGGCTGTCGAGAAGGGTCCACCAGCATGATGTTTTCTGGCTTCAGGTCAGCGTGGATGAGCCCCAGGCTCTTCAGTTTCATCAGCGCTGTGGCCACCTGCTGGAGCACGGGTCTGATGTATTTGAGCGGCAGAGGGCTGAACTTGTTCTGCTTGAGGAAGTCGTACAGGTTCTGTTCCAGCATCTCAAATACCAGGCACGTGTGGTTTTTGTGCTGGAAGCACTCATAGGCCCTCACAAAGTTGTAGTCATCTGCACTCTCGGTGCTCAGTCGCGCCAGGATGCTGACCTCTATCTGACCCTGCCGTGCATAGGACGGGTGGTTTTTTAAGATCTTGATTGCAACAATCTCATTGGTTCCCCTCTTCCAGCATTTTACCACCTGTCCAAAGGTTCCTCTTCCCAAAAATTCCAGGACTTCGTAGGTGTTGGTCATGGAGCACAGCACCTCATGCTGAACCAGCTGATAGTCTCCCTCATTGTTAGAGCCACTGTTTTTGGATGTTGCCGTGGAGGTGGCAGTGGCCACGGTGGCCACAGTGGCACCGCTGGCTGCTCCGTTCTGGATCATCAGTGGACCGTGCTCCTCAATGATCTGCACACTGCTGTTGTTATCAAGCTCCTCACTCTTTCGTTTAAGCCCGCATCTCTGATAGGTATCTAGCAGGCTGACCGTACTGCGGCGTGTCAGGTTGTGAACACCAACTCCGACACCCAGTCCTCCGCCGCCGCCTCCACCACCGCTACTGTTGCTGCTGCTGCCTCCACCCCCGCTGCCCAGCAGAGACCCCACGGCCCCTGAAGTGCTGCTGGCTGTGGTGACCACAATGTGGCCCGCACTGGCTGGGAAGATGAGCGCTTGCTCGTAGGGCAGGGTGGAGCTGGCAACCTGCAGAGAACTATTAATGCCTAAGGGGCCGCTGGCGGCCGACACGTTCTTACTGCTGTTGTGGCTGTAGACTTTGCTGTGTGTGCCGTACCCTGTCATATCCCAGTTACACCTCTGCTCCACCTTCAGTTTCTTCACGCTAAAGAAGGCACTTGACTGAAGAGTGTGGGGGGAGAACACTTGCACTTGCGAGGCCATACCTGTGACACAACAGAGGGGAGGAGCACAGACAGGAGGGGAACGAAAGTGAGAGGTTAGGAATTCGAGAGTGTCTGAAACACGAGTGGTAGCTACCAGCTTTAAATAAAGACAGCTTAGGTCAAAGAAGGTCATTTAAAACACCATGCATATATTCAGTGAGATCAGCAGGTTAAGCTTAGATATTTAGATATTTACTATTGTTATTATAGAGTATATAAATATAAATGTATGTATATATGTATACATATATGACTTATTAATGTAATTAAACGAACATCTTACCGATAAATCACCACATGTCAGAGATCACTTTTTAAACAATATTTGATATGAGAATATACGTAATACAAACATATATTAAGTTTTATTATTGATGGTTGATGATTCAAGATGGAGCACCACTTTAAAGCTTTGGCTCATCATGGTTAAAAGTGTAGAGTTTTACAGAACAGAAGCGCTCGGCACTATATTTAGCCAGCCAGCCATATCATTAACACGTGTGATTGACTGCAAGTTCAAACGTGTCCATCCTAAAGTGCACTTTATCCTTTATCCAGTGTACAACCACTCTTTGAACCAAAATATATTTCTTATATTTTAACCGTAAAAATGTGTAAACAGTAAAAAATAAGGTTATATACAGTTCTTTTGACTACTGTAAGAGCCCCCCTCTTACAGTAGTCTCTCCATTACAGCTATTAGGAACATAAGCAAATGTCTGAGAGTTGAGTTAAGACATAAAAGTAGTGCAGGCCACAAAAAGTTATGGTGAAGGAATTATTGCTATTTCCTTTTACACTACTCAATCCATTCCTTGCATCATTGGTACACAATTGTTCAGTTCAGAGAAGGGGTAAAAAAAGACGTCATTCTGAAATACGAGGAAACTGGAGAGGGGCATTGAATCCCCTCAACTACGGATCCAAAAGACAACTACACAAAAGCAGAAAAGCAAAGGGGCAGCGCACTGAACTCCTGGGAACCAATGGACTTAAAATAAGCAAAACCTTCTTCAAGCAAACAACTGCCCCAAAATAGTCCCTTTCTTTTACCTCTAAGTTGTTTTGTCCAACAGGCCTGAATGTTACACAGGAATGATAATCACAGCACGGTTATACAAGGCTTGTAGTAATGTTATGTTTGAATAGTTTCCTGTAAACCCTGAATTAGTTTACTGTTAACAAACTAAGAGCTTCCACCTGGCCATCACAGCCCACACACACGACCAGACCTTGCTGTTCACAAACTGATACGTGATTACGAGGACTGCAATGGTCCCAGCAACAAAAGTAGACCTGCATGCAAACAACTGTCAACCTCCTTATGACAATTCTGGACATAATGAAAGCTGGAAATCTTTTGGATCGTTCAAAGACAACAAAAAGACTTGCATGATTGTGGGCTCCATTCAACAGACAGAAAGCTGAGAGGAAGGGACATGCCTGGTCACTTTGTCATTATTAGCCTCTTAAGTGGTGATGATGATTAATTCAGTAGGACGCTGGCAGCTATCCAACACGCTACGCCTTTCTCTGTTTTTAAGCCATACCTCTCTTTTTCCTCCTTTGAGCTTCTTTGTTTACTTTAACTTAGGTGTTATGTGTCCTGTCAGTTGGTCTTAATTCAAAAGCTGTGGGTTTGAAAAAGCACTGTGCATTCAGAGGCCAATTGTAATATTGATGCTGATGTTTTGATGCAACCAAGCCACAGGAGCTGCACATTCTTGATGTACTTGATTACTTTTTTTTCTTATTCCTACTTTGAGTGCAAACACAGTTACTTCACATCGATGTCTATATGTGGTAGACATAATGAAGAACGTCCGCTTGGCTATTAGGGGCAAGGACCTCTGCTAATCACATAAGCCCAGTAGGCCAGATGTCACTCCTTGGATTACTAATTCTAGGGCCTGTTCTTTAGGCTAAAAATAATTTGAATGATGCACTGTGTTACAGAGAGGTGTCAACAGTGTAAGATTAAAAGCCTTAATGGTAATCACAGACACACAGTAATGGACATAAAGACGGATGGACAGACAGACCAAGTGGCAAATTGCATTATTGTGTACTGTATCTGGCAGGCTGACTGTGGTAAGTTTAGGTTTTACAAGGCCAGATCCAGGCTAGCTGCTCTTTGCATCACATGAATTCTTCATCACCCCCCAAACCCCTCCCTTCCTGGTCACTCATTGACTCTCTGTGAGCTCTAACACTGAGGTCAAAGAGTTCATTTCACACTGACTACACGGTACATTGAACTGGAGGACACACATGAATGAGGCAAAAGCCTCAGAACCGCAGCTAGAGAAGTTAGGTTCAAATCTATGTCTGGAAACGAGGATGTTCAGCTTTGACCTGATGAGAAAGTTTGCACAATTGCTGCAAGACTAAAATGTGGGACAAACAACAACAGAATTTAGAGCCTGGTGGAGAACACTGATAAGTAATTAAATGAACCGCAAGTAAGAGGTCAAATGGGTGGAATGTTATCTCATGACAACATACACGGCAGCAACAATGTGACCAATTATACTTCATCAGCAAAGCATTTCCAGCCCTCATGAATCATTCTTCACCTAATCTGATGGTTTAGCGTTGATGATCAAGCACAGCAAACAAACAAACCCCGTCCACTACTGACAGAAACAATGCAGTGCAGAAAAATATAAGGTAGAGTTGAGAATGTGTTTGCATTTTTGAACCATAAAAGAGCAAAACATATGCATAGTTGTTGGAATACCTTCACCAGTTGCTGTAACCCATTTAAATTGCCTAAAAGAAAACTAAATGTCCTAAATGCTGCAATTTAACAAATCACACAGGCATTTTTCAGTCAGATAGAATGTTGAAATGTTTTCAGAGAGATTACTTTTCTGTCAAATGTTTGTTAATCTTCTTTTTTGGGAGGATCTGGGCCATGCGAGGGGGAGAAACAACTGAATAAAAGGAATGGAGAATGGAGAGGGGACATAAGTGGCCGGCACATTCTGGCCTGTGACCTGCTTCTGTTTTCTCTTTTTTATTAAAGCCCTCATTTATACTCTGCTGACAACATAACAGGCAGTATTGATGAGACTGTCAGAACATGCTAAGCAGTCTATTGTAATTCTAAATAGCTCCTATTCAACTTATCCATGACTTGAGCCAAAGTTCCACCATTCATTTCAAGCTCTTAACTAGGGTGATGTTAATAAACTGGATGCTTAAATATTTTGCATCCAAATCTAAATAGGTATAAATCAATATAAAGAGAGCAATAGTATCAGTGTTCCTGCTGCACCAGAAGGTCTTAGTGGACAGATAAAACACCAAGACCCCATCTGTCACCTGGGAGACTATGTAGAGACAGTAGTCAGGTCTGTCTGGTCGATGTCCCCTGGCTGGGATATATTTGGATTACTTCCTCAGGCCTAATGGCTACAGTTAATGTCACCAATGGAGACGCTATGATGACCCTGTCACCCTGCTGTTGACGTGAGCAGTACTGAACAAAGTGTCTGTGTGAGTGTGTGTGAGTGAGGGGCTGTTTACAATGGGATGTGTTGAGGAAAAGGATAATGACATGACTTATTGCTGTCTAGACGAAGCATTATCTCTCCCTTTCTTAATGTTAATGTTAAGTGTATACTGCACATGGAAGGACAATCTAACATGGCCTACATTGATAGAACATCTTTATGATATTGTGGTATTAATGTCTACCTATTTCCATTCCTATATTCCTTTATTCCTCGTTATGTTTAGCACTGTCTTAAAAACAATTAAAAAAAAACACAGTTATTACGAAAGTGTCTATTGGCAAGCATCTGGCAATATGATAAATATGGCGATACAGAGGCAACAATATGATATAGTGCAATATTATGCAATACTATAGGCAGTTTGATATATTGATTTTTAAACAATTTAATTATAGGTCACCTGTAATTTATTGTCAGCTAATTCCACCCTCATTCATTCAAACGTGGCATGTTTCCCATAAGTTAGTATACAGTATATATTACACAAATATATTACAATACCATATACATGCAGTCTTTACTGCTCTCTTTGTGTGAACTGGACCTTGACGTGAAACGGTCTCCCTTCACCCACCCATTACTACTGACCGTCCTGTTTGCTTATTAAAGCTCTGTTTTCCATGATTATTTATAGAATAATGCATCAGAGGAGGTCAGAGGCTGCTGCCCAATGGGCCCTTATGTTCACGCTCCTGACTGCAGAACTTTGCTCACCATTTCTCTTCATGCATTTATAACACACACACACACACACACAATAAACAAAACTATTTATTTTCTGTAAATGCCCAGCAGGAAAGGCAACCGTGAACGCAGTTTGACCAGGCCAGAAATTCCGGAAAGGCAACCGTGAACGCAGTTTGACAGACAGACTGGCCAGAAATTCTCAACTTGTAAATCAGCAGAATGCCAGCTGTTAACTGTGACACTCCCTAAACTCTCCCCTTCCTAGAAACAAACAGCCAAAGCTGTTAACTGTGAGATAACATGTTTGGGCCAAATGTGATATTCAGCTCTGTTGGCTGTACACAGCGTTAATATCCAATATTTACATGTCCTGTCTCAGATAAAAATGTCAAACCTGGTTCCCTATAGCGGGACATCCGTCAGCAGATAAGACGTCTGCTGTTCTCCCTGTAAGAGTGCTCATAAAACGGCAGGTGTGAAGAAAAACATGTGCCTTGTTTATTGTGCCAGGTCAGCCTAACCAGGCGGTGAGGGGAGAAGAAACATGAGAGGAGGAGGACGGATAAAAGGGAGGAGACGGTGGTGGATCTGATGGCGCTGGATGTCTATTTAATCAAATCACAAGTGCAGCAAAGGTACAACGCCAAACACACAACTGGTTCGCTACTGAAAGAAGGAAAGACAGAAGCAAGGGAGAAAGAGAGAAATAAAGAAAGAAAAAAGACCTTTCTGATACCAGGGAAAACACCAAACAAGGAACAGAAAAAGGGAAATTATTGGTTCAGAGCAGAAGTTGTGTGTGTGTGTGTGTGACACCAGCTTATGAAAGGAACCTCAGCACAAAAGCAGTAGCACCTGTGAAATCCACGCACTGTAACTGTCTTACAGTTACAAAGACAACACAGGGCCATACAGGGCCACACACCTGATAAGCAGCTGCTCCTGAGAATCCTTATCATTACCATGTAGTGAGGAACGCCCCGTCACACACACCATACTTCCTCTACTGTCGTATGGATCAACAAATGACAGCCGGACACCACGTACTATAATGAGACTAACATATGACATGTGTCGGAAGTGGAAAAAAAAAAAAGAAGCTGTCACACTCCAAAGAGGACAGTGTTGAGAAGAACCATCAGTGCATTTCTATGATATCAGAAAAGAAAACTAATTATTGTGTTTGACTAACAGAACATGTTGAGCACAGTGCCAATTACAACACAGCAGGTACTGTATGTATGAAAAACAAAGTGATGTTTGAGTTATCAGCCCATGCCAGCGACCTGCCTGCATGCCTTTTGACCCAGACGTACTACAGGCTACATCTTTCAGCTATCCTAGTTCGGCCATTTTGGAGCAATTATTAATTAATTTAAGAGTATACAATTCAAATATGGCTTCAGTCCAGTCCCTGGAATCTGTCACTGAGGCGCACGAGACTACTGCTATGGCTGAAAGGGTCCAGTGGCCATGTTGAAACATGGAGCCACATATCACAGCCTGTGGTTCACAACCTGGATGTTTCCTTTCCTTTTTTTATTTAAAAAATAAAGCTGCAGCTTAGTGTCTGTTAAGAATGAACTTCTGGTTGTTAACATTAGTCCGAAATACTTGAAAAAGAGGCCTCAAACAAGGTAAAGTATCTTACTAATAAAAACATATAGATTCCTCACAAACACAATATACAGCAGTTAATTATTGCTAATCACTATCTACATTGCTAATGGCCAACAGAAACAGACCAAAGCTAACAAGACAAAGTGATTGTTACCATACAGTAAAGTTAGTGGCAATTCATTTTCAATTATTATTTTTCAATTTCATTAAGTAACATATAAGCTATATATAAGTAATATATATCTCAAATGGCTAAAAGCAAATTCCTGCTTCCAACAAGCCATGATCCCTGAATGTTACTTTGAATTAAGTCCCTTTCTCTGTGCTTTGTGTTAATTGTCATCCTTTACTACATTAATTAGGTTTTAAAACTGTTTGCACTTGAAGAGGCCTGACTTGAATTTCATGAAGTAAAAGTAGGAGGAGTGAGCTCAGTCTTGGACGATGTTTCAAGGAGACAACATCATTGCCCCACCCTGGCCCAAAACACGGAGGTGACACAGTGGCACTGTACACATTTGTGGATGTGTCCATCAGCTGAGGGGTCAATGCATTATTAGCAGAGACAACAGGAATACCACTCACATACTCCGTCACCCTCTCCTTGACTGTGGATAAACACTACCGCAAACTCTTTCTGCAGAGTGCAGTGTTTGAGAGGCATGCAACCACAGACGTGCAATGCAATTCTGAGGCTCCACACACACGTGTGTATTTTGCTGGGTGTAACTTTTGTGTGTGTTGCTGCTTTGCAGAACTTCCTTCGCCGTTTACTGGAGCCTTATTATCTCAACTATTTAGTAACAACATGTTCAGGGCCACCGGCCCAAAACATACACGCACACACCCAGAAGGGCTTATCCAAAGCTCCGCCTCCTGAAACACAGCAATGAACCCCGACAACAGAGGAACAAGTCCAACCTGACCATACAACTCAGACCTATCACAATCCAAAATGAAACTGGATTCAAATCAAGGACTTGGTAACTTGGGAGAATGGGTACAGTAGACAGGTTTCATTACCTGAGGAAGACGGTTCACAAAGGCCAAACTTTATCCATCACACGTTGGTGTTTTAAAATCCCACATGTAGCTTAGCTTCTAGCTCCATCACACACATTGACTGATTCACCGCCGTGTGCTCTATAATTTGAAATCAGGTTGGAGATTGTTCACAAGCCTCTCCAGGTAACGAGAGTGTGTAGTATTGCAGTGAGCTGAATAAAGCTGCAGCTCTGGCCCAATTAAAGCCAGAGATCAGACTAATTTAAACTAAAGTGTAGGTGGCTCATCCACACTAAGGTCCAACAAATTGTTTTGTTCTTCCAAACTCTTTTCTTTTTCCTTAAATTAAAACTTACTTTAACTTTCAGATCTCTCTGACAAAGTGTGGAGGCCATGTCTGTTAGAGCAGCTTTAAGAAGATTATCACAAGCACTGGAATATAAAAATTAAGAAGACACAGTGTAGACGTACTGTTCCCCTAATTCAGCTGACAATGTATCATAAAAATGGCAGTTAAGTCCTTCTGGCCGAAGACTTGAGGTAATAAATTTGGTGAGCCAGCTCAGCCCTGTGTGTCTGAATCTGTGTGAAAAATCAAGGCTCGGGTTGATCATATTTACAGTCACACATAAAAACCAAACACCTGACCATCACTTAAACACCCACACACTGGGTGACTGTATGGGATGTGAGCAGTCAAGCTGGCTCCGACGAAAAGTAAAGCTCAAGAAAAGAGCTGTTGGTTTTACAATTACACATAATGTGTCCAAATATGCTGAGTGAAGTGTTGGACAGAAGATTTACTTGTGCCTGAACTGTTTTTTCTTCTTTTGAGTGAATTGATGATTCAGAGTAGAATGCTTTGTAAAAGAGAAAAACTTATTTGTAGTTAAAAGAAATTAGACAATATTGTTGTGTTTGAAGACCTAAAGAAAGTCTAAGATAAGCGGGATTTACTCCCACCCTCACGTTCACTGGTTTTAACATGTAGTGCTAAGCGGAGCAGAACCTAAACCAATGCCCCCGTCTCACACAAACCTAACCGAGAGCTTTGGAAGACAGGTCCTCAAAGCTAACTTTTCTATGACAGCTTCTCAAAGACCGACAGAATAGTGCCAGCCGCCTGTTTGTGTGTGATAGCAGTTGCCGAACTCTATCAGCGAGATAGACAGGGGCCTCAGCCCATGAGAGAACCTAGATGTAAGGAGGAAACAAGTTGGTGAATGCAGAGGGTGAGGCCTCTGACCCCCAACCCTAATACCACCACCTTCAGAACCTCTTGAACCAGTAACCCCTCCTGAAATTAACTGTCAAAGAACACCCTCCCGCCCCCTTCCCAAACATAAGCACCCTGCTGACCTCTGGCAGTGCCCCTGAGGCCCATGGGCCTCCTGGAGAAGGTATTCATCCCTGGATCTCACCAGCACCGCTTTACTTTAGCAATCTTTGTTATTCCCTATCTGCCATTCTCAAGCTGAATGGAAGGGTCGGTTCAAAAGACGGCCAGTGAGAGCTGCTGGTGAGCCATGATGTGTCCGAGGCTTTGAGGTGAAGACTGATTTTAAAATATGTGCACTCTGTTTTTATGTTACAATAGTGGTGAGGAGAGTTACTGAAAGGAGTGTAGTCTGTTTTTTTATGTCCCAATTCTGATGGGCGTTTTAGAGCAAATATGACACCAATGCCTGCATGTAGAGTCACATAAGTCCTGATATCTTGTACCACTGTAACTTCTGTATTATGTAAATAAAGTGTGTCTAATAGTTTACCTAGCCCAGTTTCTTAAAATAAAACCAGGATATGTAAACCATCTTTGGAAGTTTTCCATAACCTGCTACTGAGTGATGAGTTTGGTAAAATTAGTCTTTAATGTTTGTTCTTTTGCTCTAAAACCTAGCTCTGCAACTGCAAGAACATTTTTCAACAAAAGCTAAACATTTGTGGGTTTATTCAGAGATGCTTTTGTGGTTGCAGATGTAATTGGGTAATTATGAGCACATATCTCTTTTCACCAATTTCAAAAGGGTGTATTCTTATGTAACTACATATATTTCGTGTTTAGTTTTGTTTTATTTGCCCTTTTGGGATTAAAATCTATTTTAACTGCTTTGTAAAAGTGAACTCTTTCTTCTACCTGACGAAGATATTCTAAAAATATAACAAGAGCTCTAAAATGTACTTCTTTAAATCTTGCTTTGTCTGCTTCACCTCTCGCTTTTGAATGTAAATGTTTTACTGAAAGAGATTTCACAGGGAATGCAGTATTCCTTAGAGGTTTCACAATCTGAGGCAAATTATGAGAAAAAAAAGGAATTCAGAAGGAAGGAGGGAGGCAGAAGGGAGAGGGAGACTCTCGTAGACTCACTGTCTGTCACTTTATATTCCTGTTTCTGGTGAGCAAAATGATGCATCATCACTGCGTTGGAGATAATTTAGGACATAGAAAAAAGAAAAAGAAAAACTAGCAGATTATGCTCGTAGAAAGAGGTTGATTAGAATGGATAGAGAAAAATGAAAGAAAACAACCTCCTGCCTTTGGACACAGGGTTTGTCTGAGCTTTGAAGTTTTTGGTTATTGGCCAAGCGTGGCGCTGTACCTGCAGCCATCTGTGAAGGGGTCGCCAGCAGTCACCTATCGCTTCACTTCCCTTCCGTGACGGAAAGGAGCCAGAGCCAGAAGTGGTGATGTGGCTGGTGTGGTTTATTTGATCATATTGTCTGACCACACAGGCTACAGCCACAGATCTGAGCACCGAGACTATAAACATTGTTGTCCTAATCTGCCCTTTGCTGCTTAATTTAATTTAGAGTCTCTGACCCCATCACTCTGTGCTTGCAAATATTTCAGAATCTTTTGTAGAGAAGTTGATTGAAGAACTAGTCTATCTTTCTTGTGCATAAACAAAGTAACTAATATTAGACATTCACCCCAACATTGACCTTTAGTAGAGTTTACATCACCTGTTGTCGCTGCATTACATTCAGACCTCTATTTAACTAATATTAAGGAGTTTATGTGAAGATTAAAACTGTTAGTGTTTATTAACAGATCCAGCAGAAACAACTATGTCAAATGGATGAATAGGACAGGGACATTAGCACAAAACAATAGGATTAAGACCAAGGACAAAGTGTACAGAAAACATGCCGGGGGGCTTGGCTTTTGGGGGTTTAAATGATGTTTGAGGGACACGGTAAAGGCGGGATGTGATGGGGGAGGCTGAGTGGGCTTCAGCAGGGGTCATGAACAGTGGGAACAAAAAGCTACAGTAGCCAGACCTTTTCTTAGCTTCCAATTACAGACAAGCACATGCACACAGACACATGCATGCAGGCTTCCAATCTGGCCATCAGGCTGTTGCTGATGTGTCACATGGTAACCATGTGTGCTGGCCAATGGCCTCTTCAGCCTAGCTTATCAACAAACAGAGCAGGATGGAGGGACAGATAAGAGATAGCTGTGGGGGTGGGGAAGGGAAGCCTACGAGGGTGGGTGGGTGTGAATTGGTGGGGGTCAACGGCGGATGGTGAGATTAAAAAAGTGAGCATGCAATTCACGGCAATTGCAGCAAAATGAGCTTCATGCCTCATGCAGCACTGTGCAATAACATTGAATATTTACAAAAAATGCCATGATCCGACGCCCTCTTCATAAAGTGTCCTAATGCTTTCAGAATGTGCAGTAATTGCTTAACCAGCCTACGTTGACTAAAAGTCCTAAACAGCCACACTGTGATTAACTGGAATGAAAAATAAAATAAAAATGTTGTTGCAATTATGCTGGATTCAGTGTCACAGAGCACTGAAATCCCCCAGCACTTTACCTGACGTAAAAATGCATTTTATGTGTGTGAAAAACAGCAGGTGTAACGGTTTAAGTAATTAAAATGCTACTGATTAAAACTTTTAATGAAGTTCACATGTCTGATTTGATTTCAAATAAATACTAAAAAAAATCCTGAAGATAATTTCAAAGCCTATTAAACAGCACTTTCAACATGTTCAATATGCAAAGATTCATCAAATGGAGACCTGGAGGAAATGTCATTCACATCTGCAGTGACTCATAGGCAAGGAGAAGGGCATCGAGGAAAAATAGTAATTAAAGGTTTAAAAAAATGTTTTCGCCACAATTGCTTTAGTGATTGACCAGGAAAGGTTTCCCATTAATTTAAACATGTGTTTCTGTAATCATATGGATTGACCAAGAAGTCTCAGGTAATTCATGTAGTGTGAATTCACAGTTACCTCTTTCAAACTGCCTGCCCGACGCAGGAATTGTACCACTGTGTAATTCCCCACGGTTGTGTCAGAGCTCTGATTGCGAGAAACATCTTTGCACCTCTGTTGCTGTTAGAAAATGTAACAGTGCAAGAAAGCCACAATGGTTGTCATTGTATAAAACGATAAGGCAGGAATATCATGACAAAAGCATGTTGACTATGTGCCCCACATTATTAACATTAGGATTCTTAGGAGCTAAAACCTCACAGTTTGCCAAGATGGAGAGACAAATCTACTAGTGTTTGGAATTCATTTGTTCATGTAAGTTGGACTTTCTTTTACCAACGCATACCTAATATATCACTCTGTCTGCTCGTGTCACGCAAAGGTGACAGAGTCAGATCCAGACGTTCCAAACAAGCTGAAACCATACCAGTGTAAAACAACAGTACAGGGTGAAGAAAAGGTCCTTCACACATGCATGACAACCAATGTGGAAATGCCTTGTGTAAGCAGTTGACAGGGCTGAGGCTCTTTCCCAGCCACCCTCCCTTTTCCTGTTCAATTAAAACCAACTAGTGTCAGCAACTGATGTGGTCTCCCTCTTCAAGGACCTCAAGGCTGGGGTTTCAGAGCAGTGTCCAATTGAGGTCTTTAACATATGGCAGAAACACTAAAACAGGAGTAAATCTGACCTGCAAAGTCCCCTCACATCTAAATCGATTTACCATAATGAAAGTAGAGCCCTGAGGAGTGATGTGCTGCCGCACTAAAGCTATAAAGGCAAGTCTAAAGAATTTCTATTAAAAAAACAGTATATCTGAAAAGTTTGGCCTGTGAAAACAGTCAGAAGTTTTCTGCTCGTATTCAGAGCTGGGCCTCCTGTGTCAGACAGGCCTCTGCTAACCTGTCATTTCAGTTCAGGTTGATGCCCCCCTCGCTCTCCACCCCATCTGTTTCCAACCCCCTCAGATCACACCTGTGAACTATTTCGGCACATCAGAGAGCTCACATATTCCTGTCTTCCTGTACACACACAACCCATCTTACATAAAACTCACATTCTATCTCTCTCTAAAGCCTCGGCTTTTTCTGCTAAATGCTTTAACAAATCAATAGCACCAAGAATTCTCTCACACTGGATTTCACTTTCTTTCCAGTAAGGAAGCTCTGAATAATGCAAAAGCAATACCTGTAAAGACAGCTTATCTATTTTCATTACGTTTTTTTTTTTTAATTTTTTTTTAGGGAAACTGTCTTTTTGATGAGTCATAAGGTGCAAAAAGTCAATGAACAAATAAAAATTGACATGAAGTGAGATTTAAAAAAAGGGTCCATGAGGCAATGACTACTTGTTTCAGCGTTATATTTAACAATATGCTCCTCTCTTACCAACTTTTTTTTTCCTATCTTGTATCTGCAGACCTTTTACATTCACAATTTCAGACAATGACGAGCCAAACAATTTTGTACCCTGCTTGTTTTTGCCTTCAGGAAGAGAGACCTTCCTTGGTCCCTGCACTCTAAAAAAGGGTGTGGGCCCCAAAGGCCCTGGGGTTCTTCCTGCAATTCTAATCAAAGATGCAACCTTGGACTCTAAGCCTGGGTCGTGGCCTGTAAGGAAGATATCAATCAAGCAGCTCCAAACAAGCTTGAGAGGAGGAAGGCAGGAGACACGGGGATTTGAGGGCAATTTTTATAAAAGTCTCTCTCTCTCTCTCACTTGTTCTCCCTTAGCCTTCAGATTAGTCAACAAGGACAGGGTGCTTTGCCTTGCACCTCTGGAAGTAGTTAAATCACATGGTAATTCAAAGTCACATTAACACATAATCACAGTGCGGAAAGATAAAGCATTAATCCTCCTGCGATGCTATCACACCTGTTACCACCCCCATCATCATTAACATCATCAGCGTCTGACCACACTGTCTATTTTTCCAGGTGGGAATGAATGAATCCTCTCTGGAACAGCACCGGTCGACCTGTGAGGGGCATCTGCAAATGAAGTTGCCTGTTTGCCCATTTCTGCAGCTGTCTAGTCCTCTCCAGGGCCGGCCCCACAGATGGGTGATGGGGCATGTGTGCACTGGCTCATACACTCACAAAGACACATGCACATGCATGCATGAGCACACCATAACAACATATCTAGTGGGGCAAGAGGGCAGGCAGGCAGGCAGAAAGGGCCTGACAGTCTCTGAATATTAGTTTATCCACATGCAGCTGGGTGCTGCTGGACCCACTCCGTTCATCAGAAATCCATCAAGGTGTCAGCCTGTGTTATGAGACCAGGCTTCCAGAGTGAGCAGACTGCTGATCTACTTGCTAGCGGACTTTCCTGATGGCCCAGTGTCTGGGCCAAGAAGGACCAAAGGCAAATATGAAGAAGGGGGGGGGAGGGGGGAAGGGGGAACAGAAGGAAAATAAGACAGTCTGACTTGGTGAGCACAGTTGGATACATGGGACAGTACTGTAACCTAATCATACAGGAATATATATATTTTTTAAATAGATGCCATATAAAGGTTTTTAGCCAGCATTCAGTCTTAATGTCAGCAATAACTATGTAAGCCTGGTCATTTTTCAAGATTGCCTTACAAAGCTGTTTTCAGTTGCACCGAGGAGGACAGGTTTGGTAATTAAGGGGATGTGTTGACTTTCCTCTTTTCTCTTTTCTTTCTCTCTTTTCACCTCCTTCATAGTGAAGTGACAGAAATAAAAAACAATGATTTTTTTTAAACTAATTACATTTTGCACAGGAGTCTCATTTCAACTTGCTCTTTCATGTTGTAACAAAGGAGTCTTAAAAGTGCGCCTTAAGCCTCATCAACCTTAATGGAAAATCACTAAGCTGTTTCTTCCGGATATGCAGTATTTAAAAATACAGAATACTGCACATCCCACTGTATGGCGTATATACTACCTTAACAACCCCATTCGTGCGCGTTTATTTAATCGCCGATGCTTCCACGCTGTCACTTTTAAAATATAACCTTACAGTATCGGTTTCCTCAGTGATGATAAAAATGCATTCTCTTTAATGCCGGCAGAGGGACTCGAGAGCGGAGTGAAGGGTATTAAATGAGGCTGCTCAAAAATAAATATTTAACAACATCAATGGGTCAGCGTTTTGTTACGTTAAGTGAAGATCGCAGACTGCATTATCATCATATTTGCTGTAAAAACCGGCGGTTATGTGAGCCTGATGTGAGCCGAAGGGGGTTCACCACCACAGGGTACAGTACGGGCTACTTGTGAATGATACGAGCCCAGCGTGGAATAAAATGAATGAAACTCAAATACAACATATGCATGCAGCGGCGTGTGTGTGTGTCGTCTAGCAGGTTAGCAGGAGCCTGTGTTCGGGTACAATCAATCATACATGCAGATACGTCGCTCATGCACTGATCATAATGATCTGCTTCATTGTTTTGTTATTTGGAGAGCCACGAGTATGTGTGTGAAGGAGAGAACATGTGTGTGTGTGTGTGTCACAGAATGAAAAAACATGTATATATATGTGTGTGTGTGTGTGTGTGTGTATGTATGTATGTATGTATGTATACAGTACTTGCAGCCCCATCTCTGTTGGATTAGTCACATCCACAACACTGCTGCAGCGATTAATGAGAGACATTATAAACATGTCGTTCTATAGAAAAAAAAGAAGGAAATAAACATACAACACTCAGAGGTCAGTGAACAGGTTAAAGTCCAGCTATTTTTACAGTACTGGTGTGAAATCATGAAAGGAATGATGAAGTGTGAACAGAGCCGCGACACTCGACTCGATCCGTCTCCGACCTCTCTTCGTTTACCTGCTCTCTCCGTCCTCCACAGGCAGAAACAAACACCAGTGATGGACAATCACAGGTGTGTTTGTGTATTTCTGCTCTTTAAATAAACACATGCAGATCGCCGTGTTTTGCACACACGCCTGGCTTTCACCTCATCTGTGAGGGTTTGCATGCACGCAGCCTCATCAGTTCATCGGACGCGGCTGTGACTGGCACCTCAATCTGTGTCCTGAACGGATTCGAAGAGCAGAACTGCTAAGAACAAGACCATCTGCATATGTGTGTAGTCTGTACTATCACCATCAAGTTCATGTGTACCAGGACTGAGACATAACATAAAAGAGGCTTTGATGCATCTGCTCCCCCGAGCCGCAGATGAATGGTATCACAGTTAATACACTAGAGACTGTAAAAAACACGAACATGTTTCCTTACCTTCGTATACAGGGGCCATCGGTGCAAGGGTTTCTGTTATACATGGCAAAAAATAAAGCGACGATTCTGTTCAAAACTCAATAAAAATCTGCCATCTTGGGATGAGAGAGTCGCCGTGTTCTCCTGCATTACTGGCCCAGTTCATCAGTGACTAAATCGCTCATAATTCCTGACCAGCCGCTTACAAAGCTGTAAGGTCCGACGCCAGGAAAGAAGCCACAGAGGAAACGCTGAGTGCGGAGAGAAATCACAGAGCGGCGGCCAACTTCCCTGAGGCTCCGAGGATGAGCCACCACGATGACAGGTTTACTTCAGCTATTGTGCGACATGTCTGTGGACTGTGAGGAGTCTGCAAAAGTTGCAGTGGTCAGAGCTGAAGCGCAGCGAGTTTGGTGTCAAAGTGAGCCAGTCGAGCGACGATGGAGTCGATGGAGGAGGAGGAGGCAGCGGAGGCAGCGAGGAAGTGGCACACTGAGAGCTAGAGCAAAATAAACAGGCGGAGCTAACCCGGAGATTAAAAAAAAAAACGTACAACAACAATAATATATTCTTTTGTCACCATTATATTTATAGAAAAATACAATTAGGAAAAAAACAAATACCGGAGAGTTTAAAAAAAATCCTAATCATTGCTGTCTTCATCGGATGATCAGCATGTAAAAAGTCTTCGTTTAAAACGTTATTTCAAACATTATAGTCAAAAATAACCTTTTAAAAACAAATTAAAATTAATAACTGATTTTCAGGATATATAAATGTGGTTAGAAACACAAAATCTTGGGATAATAATTTGTAAGAAACTGTGATGATATTCTGACTTGGGCGGGGATAGAAAACCCTGTGTTTTAAAGGTTTTATTATTGTGGGTTTTTTTGTTTTTTTGTTTTTTGTTTTAACTTTTTTTTGTCCCAGTGAGATTTTATTTATTATTATTTAACTGCTGTAATACGTTTGTATTTTGCGCTTCAATTTCCCCACAGCTATGATATTTCAAGAATTCAAGAATTTTTAAATTCGTTATACAAATGTGATTATTAATTGAACACACATGTCGAAAAAAAGACTTATGCTTCGAAGCAAATAAATCTTCCTGCTATAACTTTGATAGGAACATCTTCTGAGATCGGTCGACGAGGTGCAAAGTGCATCAGTGGTTGGATGCCTCTGTGTGCGTTTGCTAATGTCTGAGTTGAGCAGAAGCGCTCCTTTCCTACTGTAGGCTTCACCCTGTGTGATGACGACATGAGATTTGCACAGAATCAACTGGAGCGGAATCGGATTACACAAACTCGCACAAATGTGCGTAATCTGCCATTTACTAGCGAAAGCAGCGTGAACCCGCAGCACCATGAGAACTAACCTTTAAATTAAACATGCGGATTAGGACACGTCTGTCAATATAGGACAGAGGTGATTCATCCCAGGACTTCATCGAGTATTAAAGAGTCAAATAGAAAAATATATATATAAAAAAAAAAATTTGGTCTATTATTTTATAAATAGTGACGTGCTATTATGGTCTGACATCCAAGGAACAAAATACAGTATGTAAATTAAGGTTTGTTAAAGGTTGTCGAAAGTTACAGTAAGTAAGGACAGGGGCAATTAAGCTATTTATGCTTTAAATCAGTGGTTCTCACTATAGCAGTATTGGCCTTCCCTATTAGCTTCCCACCAAACAGGAGAGATGCTTATAAAGATGTTTGTTTAAATGTTGTATTAATTGTGCATGGTTTGTTTCAGAATTATTCAATTGAAAATGTAAATGTAAAATATGAATTTTCCCAGAGTACCACTAGAGAGCACTTGCGTCCCACCAGTGGTATGTGTACCACAGTTTGAGAACCACTGATTTAAATAACTTACATGTATTAGATATAGCTTCCAGATAAATGTATGTTTTAGCCACTGTTATACAAAACTACTTTTTCTGGCCAGTGTTGAATACAAACTATTATTAGGCACTAAAAATATATATTCTGTAGAAGGAATTAAACCTCCTGTAATTAAAGAGACATACAGTCTTTACTATTTACTGTACTCAATGAGAGTGAACTACTGTCTTTATGAAGCAGTGTGTGTTGACATACTCTACCACACGTCTAAACTAAACCAGGGTCCAATCACAGTGTAATGAAGAAGAAAAAAAGGAAAAAACTGGGACATAATATTCAGAAATGTTCCCTGGATCAGAAGGTTTTTCACAGACATTTATGCACAATGCAACCAAAACACTGTGTGGCCTTCAGTTTAACATGTCTATTAAAATTCTAGAAGAGTTAGAGTTCTGCCTGTCTTGTGCGTTCTTTTACCCTTCTTAGTACTTTTTGTTCTTGCTGCTGCTGTTGCACAGACTGTGATGATTTGACTTGAGAGATTTACCACTGACATCATGTTTCAAACGTGCAGTCCTAGGTCACATCATGGCAAAGGGTGAAGCTGGTGGAATGAATAACAGTGCAGCTAATCTGTAACGTTCAGATTTAAATATGTGACATGGTGCTTTCTGGGTGTGCTGTTACTAAGACTCTAAAATATAATAACTGACTCATTGTTGAGTGGTCATCTGTGATCACATCGTCTTTTTTCTGTTATATTCAGAAAAAGAAAGAAAAGTTGACTCTTACTGTTAAAAGGAAAACAAAAACAAAACTTGATATCTAAAAATAATTTGCAGTTACTAACATGTTGGTATTAGACAAAAAAACAACTAAAACCTTCTGTACATACAAAGAATCCATCGCAGAACCGAGACTGAGAAATATAATAAATGGTGGGAATATATGCAGGAGGTTGAATGAGGGCCATGTAGTTACTTTACAAGAACAATACTAACAGATTACCACTTTTGCTGAGCAATTCTCTTTTTTTCCAAATCATTGAGGACAATTACGGTCATGTCATTAGGATCTGTTAGGCAGCACTGAATCAGTGTCAGAGACAGCCTGAAGTTGAGCACACATTGGATGGCAAATTCTCGGAAAGTCACTGTGCATTGTGGGAAATGTACAGCCCATGGAAGAAAGTCAAAAAGCGAAAAGGCTGAAAGTCAATTTGTTACTGCCTATATTCTTTCTCCTTATCCAATAACTATGGCAACAAGGATACATTTCCAGTGCCTGAATTAAAAATGTCCGAAATAGCAGACCTGGTCATGGAACCCATTATTTAAAACTAAACAGCTGTCACTTAGTGAATAGTTTTCTGTCAGCACTGACACAGAACAGGGTGCAGTGAACAGGTAACAAGCGGACTGCCTGTCCTGTCACCTCTGTGTCCCATCTGTCTGTCATTTTAAACACAAGGCATTAAATGGTGCAAGGAGCACCCAGACAGACCAAAACTCACTGTAAATGTCTGCATGTTTTTTAATGTTAGTGTTTAGTGTTTGTTGTGTTTAATTTTGATTTGCAGAACTGAGATTTATATTCTATTTTTGTTTTATTTTCCGTATAAATAAATAGATAAATAATTTTCTTTCGTAGACACAGATGGTAGATCCGTACTGAAACTAGCCGTCCCCAGAACATGTAACTTCATGTCCGACCTTGGAGTGGCTGCTGCTGTAAAATGTAACTTGTTTTGAACACAAACACAGATTTTCCTGGTCTGAAATTCAGGAATTAACATGCCTGTTAGGCCAGACAGGATGAGAGCTGCGCTGCGACTTAGATTTAAAAAAAATAAAAGACTTATTGAGGGTTCAGTGAAGTCTGGACACTAATAGAGAATTACACCCACACTTTCATGTTCTATCCTGGGGAAAACAAACCTGTGTCCTTGAAACACAGCCTGTCAGTGTTTTCTTTAGTGCTGCAGCTTTGTGTGCTAACATTTCTTTTCTGCTAAACTTACAGAAATGTGAACGCCCTCTGAACCCTAGGAAATTGTGAGTGACCTCTCCCTGTTATTACAGAGAGAATGTTTGTCCCTTTTTTCTTAAAAAGAATGCTTTCACAGTCTTCACTCCAAAGAGACTCGCTGATCATTATCTCACGCTGGTTTAAACCATCAACTGATATTGTTTAACACACAAACACATTTTTTTTTCTTTTTAGGAGCCAGAAGAAAGCATTTCCTCCCCCATGGGGTTGGGGTGGAGGGTGGGTGGTTGGGGGGCGTTTGGGTTTAACAATCCAGAGTGTGGCAGGCAGACTGGGCTTCACACCACTGTGTTGTCCATGGTTGAACCTGTGGTGAACTCCGGTGTGGTGAAGGCAGAGTGAACTGCACGACCTCCACGACTGCTTCACCTACAGTCAGCGCTGGGTCTGGTTGAGAATGTGACATAGTGGAGATGTTAAAGAAACACTGGTTGGATTCTGCAGGATCACATCACATGTGGATTTACAGAGGAAAACTAGCACAGTCTTGTTTGTACTACTTAGCAGAGACTAATGAACCTTGGAGCCGTAGGCAAAGACCTGCATTTGTTTCTCTGAAAATAGAAAAGTTGCACATACACCTCATTGTAGTGTATAGTTTGGGGACTTTGTCACATGAACGCTCCCACAGTCAGACATTAACATAACATGATAGGTCTAATATCATCGTTGTAAGTGTTCTTCAAAGCACTACTGTAACCTCTTATGTACTTCTGAACTGAAAGTAGTTTATAACAGCAGGTACAGGTAAAATGACACATGGAATAACTAAAAATTATTATGAACAAATTCAAAATGATTATTTAGATTGTGTTGCGGGATGATTGTATGGGGTTTGCTGGTTGGAAGTGGCCCCCGTGCTGGGAGTTTATGCCCCTGGCTTAGAGTATGATCAGCTCACAACAACTGTTTTGTTCATTTTATAAACAGCAGTTGTCAGTTGTCAGACACATTGGATGTGTCAGGTCTCATCTGACCACCAGGAGGTTTTTTGTTGGTTTTTTTCTGAAGATTGATCATTAGAAAATAGCCTCATGCCTTAATGCCACTCCACACTTGGCAGAACAATTATTATAAATGTTTTATACTTACACTCCTCCTTAAAAACATTGAATTTGGACCTGTCAATATCCAATTTCACTTTGTGCTTTCTTATTTTTTCTTTCTGTTTTGAGTGGCTAGAACCTTCCTCAATAAAAGAGGTCCAGAAGATGGCAGTAATGCAGCTATAGATGTTCAAGATCTCATGGTTAATCCCAAAGAAAATAAAGGCTGTGGATGTTAGTAACATAGACATAATAAAGAGTAGATGCAGGCAAGATGCTGGAGCATAAACTATAAACAGGGAAAAATATATACATTTATATATAAATATAAAATATATTAATGATTAATATAAGACTTAATTAAGGATATTGTATATAAGTAAAACATTTATTATGTCATATATTATTATTAATTAAATAGATTTAGACTGACACTGCGCTTTACTAATTTCTGTGGTCTTACTTCAGTTATCGCGCATGTGTGAAGTGTTTGATTGTGAATTATTTGCTCGTGTAGCTAAATGATAACAGAACATAGATAAAGTAGTTGAGGATATAACCTACATTAAAAATGTAAAGAGTCGTATAAAGTTTTCTGTGACAGTATTCGACCAAAGTGTCTCAGACAATAATGAGGATGAAGTTACACAACATAATCTCGCCGAGCTGCGTTGAAAGACGTCTATTTCTGTTTTTGCAGATAAGATGCGTATCCTGATGGGACTATACAGCTGGAACCCCCCACAACCAAACTAATGAGTCCTTGGTGGTGATAAAATGCTCAGTGTCCTGTCCAGATTATTCAGGAATGTCGGAGAGAGAGAAAGAGAGAGGGAGAGAGAGAGATTTCACTGATCCATATGTTCTTCCCACATGGTGTTGTTATGTGGATTCTTCAGATCACATCCAAACCAATGCATTTCATTAGAGCAGGCTGAACATTCTGTCTGTGAGGATTCATAAATCAGGACTGAGCTGGTTACTTCTCTCTGGTAGAGCTCAATGGATTGATTGCCGATGTATGGTTGCAACTTGTCTCTTTTTTTATTGTTTTGTCACTTTGTCTTTTTCTTCTTCATATCTAAAAAAAAATCTAAATGGTTCAATTGTTCAGACTTTTAGGGAAAAATGTTTTTTTTTCTTAACCTCTTGACAATATGTATAGTGGTAAATAAAATAATCCTGTGTCTCATGTTACCATATTTTTTAATATAATAATAATAATAATAAATAATCTGCAACATATTTGGTATCATATATGTACGTGTGGATTAAATGTAATTTTAAAATGTGATGGAAAAATGAAATGATCTTTTAGGTTTAGCATTGAACTTGTTAAGTCTTGCAGGTAAAAGTGTGAAGTGATTCATTTCGTGTTGTTTTGCAGAAGTTAAATATAAAATACTTCAGTGTCATGTGTGAACACTCAAATGGAAGGAACTGAGCTTCTCTGTGGGGTACGTTTTTACATAACATTCTGTTTGAATGGGAACTGTAATAATAGTTGGAATTGTAATAAACCTTGGTAAACCCTGTGATACTCCACCACCGCTGTGAATTTCATCCCTCCTTGTTGCGCACAACCTTTATGCAATGTAATGCAAGGATGAGATTAGAACTGAAAATGTTGAAAATTCTTCAAAAATCTTGTTAAAAAATAATTTCACAGTCATGTCACTAACATCATGTCGACAATTGATCTTATTTCCTAAATGTAGCTTTGCCTTGCGTTTTATACCTATTAAGGTGCTAACGGTTGAATGAGCAGACAGCAACTTGTAATAATGCACAAACCAGATGGGCTTAAAGTGAAAAATGATGCGGATGATAACGTTCAGAGTGAAATTGGATCTTTATTAGTCAAACTAAAGTTAAAATCTACTTGTAAAAATGATTAGTCAAACTAAAGTTAAAATCTACTTAATCTTGCTACAGAGCAGAAAACCACGAGAGCAGATCAGCCGTCATTAAGGAACTTGAGTATAATTATCCAAAAAATGATCATTTCTCTGAGCTCTGATCTCAACCTGTCCTCTCCATCTATAAAACAATACCTCCTAACAGCATATGCGTGCGTCACGGTGTGACTCAAGAGCAGCCGTCGTGGCAGCCACAGTAATAATGAATGCTCTTATCTCACCAAGCTGACAAACTGCTTTTACTGAGGTGTCCAGACACTGCATCACACACACACCTACACACACACAGATAAATGAAGCTGGGTGTGGATCATGATAATTGTTGGCAGATGCCTTCTCTGTTGATTCATACAGTTGTGTTTGTTACTGAATGACTTCGTCAATGATTATTTGCTGACGTGGACATTTATCCATTCATCTCCTACTTTCTTAATCCTCCACAGGATCTCAGGACTCCCCCCTCCTCTATAACTCCTGTATGTATCTGTGCTATTCCAGAAAGTCATCAATGACGGCACTCTGGTCAAATTTGCCAGTCCATCGCTGGGCCACGCTCTGGTGATTTTAGCTGTGAGGCAAGAGCACAAATCACTGCTCCACTGAGTGATCCTCAACAGTCCTCTCATTTTTATTTAAGAATTTGTTAAGAAAAACTAGACCTGACACAGAACAGCCCACTCTGAGCCCCTTCTATTTCTGTCTTTCTCTTCATCCCTCTCTCTAAATATTTCTCTTTTCTGGAAGCATTGACATCCATCATGTGACGCGGCACTCAGAGCTCCCATAACAACAGGAAGAGGGTCTGCCCCCCTCGGAGATCTTCTGCTAATCTCCAGCCCTGTCTCTGCCTCTACCGCCGCTCTGACGTCAACGGCAGGGCCTGTGTTATTGTTCCTCTAGGATTGAAGTGCCTCACTTGTGAGATTCACACCAGTGTAGTTCTTCCTGTCAGAGTTCAGAATAGCTGCCCTCAGATTGTTGCAGTCACCTACGGTTGTTGAGGGAGGCCAGGCTTTTGACAAGAAACCTGGCTACGCGGGGGGGCGCCTGGCTGTAAATATTGCTGTTGTTGTGGTGGATAATGTTCTCTGTGGGGAGAGGATGCACTGTGCCTTGTGCACGTGGGTTCGGGTAGTGTCTGTTCTCATGCACTGAGGCATCAGTGCTAGGCGCAGGAAGGAGGGAGGACAGAGGAGGGAGGAGGGAGGGGGGAGGGTCCCTGTGAGTCACAGCAAGGGGAAAGGTTATGGATTAAGGACATCATGCATCTATCTGCACAATACCAATTTATTTATTTATTTATTTTAGTTCTCCAGATCCTCTATCTTTTTCTCTCATTCTCCTTTCTCCACTTTGCTTCATGATTCTTCTCCTTTCTTTTGGAGGAGAAACATTCTCCCCTTTTCTCCTGCCTCGGTGGTTCATTTCAGTCCTGCATTGTTTGCGGAGGCTCAATGGAGCATTACTTACTGGCCCCTTGACAGATACCAGACTACACAGTGCAGCTGTGGCTATAGAATAGACATTAGAGTTGGCCATGTGTTGATCCAAACAACTTGCTCTGCTTTCAGTGTTTAAATAATGTCCAAGCACAGAGTTAATGGCAAAAAGTGAGAGGCCAAGTGATGAACACACTGCTTTGAGAGCAAAAGTCTTGCAGCTAGTGTGTGCTCTGGATGCAGTGGGTCCCAGGGTTAATAAGAACCGGGGAGTGATATGTTGTTTTAATGGAGATGAGAGCAGCTTGAGGGAGGACATTACTGTGGCTCCTCCATGTGTGATGTTTTGAAGGAGTGATTGTGGCCATTATTTTCTCCCATCACTTTCTGCTGTTGTATTTAAGGGGGGTGAGGAGTGGGAATTAGAGCGCACGCTACACTCAGCCTTTTGTTTACAGCATCAGCTTACAGGCAACAAGACAAAAAAAGCAGAATGTCAATCACTTTTCACCTTTGTTTAGATTTCTTTCTTTCTTTCTTCCTTTCCTTCCATTCTTCCATCTACAGTTACTGTCACTGCTGCAGACATTTCAAAGGGAGCCATAAAAAGAAAAAGTACCGACGTTGCCATTGTTGGTTTTTTTTCCTTCTTTTTTTTTTTATTTCTATCTCCAGTCGCACAAGAGATTGTTCCATTAAGAAAATATTCATGGGTGGAGACAGCAGGTTCAGTTATTGATGCAGCTCATTGGCTTTTTATGAGGCACAATGGGTTTCTCTTGATTGATTGTTCTACACGACCGACGATGTGACACAGAGGAATGTCAGACATGATGGACTGTATGGTGGAAATGCTCTCTCTGTGCCTTTCTTTCTTTCTTTCTGTCGCTACACACAGAGACAGACACACACTTTGGCACATCATAAGAGCATGCCTTTTGTAATCAAGACATCTCTTTGATTGTTATGAACACAATCCTTTCTTTCATTGTTGTGAGAGTATGTCTTGTTCAGGTGAAGCAATTAAATATTAGTCAATGTTCTCGTGTCGGATCCTCAGAAGTGTGAGCTGATTTTAAATCTTAACATTTACACTGCATTGTGTGATTGGATTTCCCACAAGTTCACCAGATCAAAAGCAATATTCAATTTCCAAAGCTAATATTAAGCTAATCTTTAACTTCCTTAAAGCTGTCTGTTAACAAAGGTAACTTCATAATGCAGTCTAACACCTGTGTTCTTTAATTGCACTTTTTAATTAATAAAAATACCTGTTTCCTCTGCTGTAATACCTGAGCTGACCAGTCGGTGCTTTTCTTTGTCTATTCTCCGCTTCATGATGCAACAGACATTTTAATTCAAACCAGATCTGGCCTGGCAGGTTAGTCCGTGCCTTCAAACCATACCATTGTAAGTTATTAGGAGAATTGCACATTCCGTTTTTTTTTTTTTTTTTAACAACCCACACAGGCATCCACAGGAGGCGCCATTAAGTATCTGATTCCTCTGGCGATCTAACACAGGACATTCGGTATGTACTGTAAGGCAGACGTGATAGCCGCTAAGAAAATCCATACATATACATGTATACATATAAATGCAAATACTGTATAGACATATATGTATATATGTACTTATATAAACATATATGTATATATACTGTATATTTAATATTAAATGCATTAATCATTTTAATTATTTTGTGAAGATTCTTCATCTTTCTTCTTAATCTGATTAAATTCAAGATTATTATGTGATCAATCTGATTAAATATTCAGACATTTTAAAGCCTTAATAATCAGCAGACCTGGCAACCACACATGTGCACCCTCCAGCGTACACAACATGTTTATCATCTGAGGAGCTTAGCAGACACATCAATGGTCATGTATCGACGCCACTTTTATGAGGCACTTAACAATAAAAAAGCAATAAGCTATGACATGGATAATCCACCGGGGCATCAGAGACACTGCAACGCAGTTATAACAGCTGTGCTCTTCTCTGTGTGATTTACAGACATGCCCATGGTCTGAGAAATCTTTTTGATACAAACAACATTTCCAAGAAGTAAAAATTGGATTTATAGAGCGCTTCGTCCTGCCTGTGCTGTTTCACCGTTTATCCATTTTTCATGCTTTAACTGATATTGAGCTGAAGTGATATCATTAATAAATGTGAGGGTATATTTTTCTCCCTGGAGCCTGAGGTACATAACACTCTGCCACTATTATCAAAGGTGTTTTTTGTTTTGTTTTAATTGTCACATATCTGTTCACGGTCACTTTAGATTTAAGGTACACTTTATGTAAAAAAAAAAAAAAAACACTGTCAACTGCACATGTGCTATTTATATTGAATGCAAAATTGTGGACTGTCATCCCAGTAGATTATATATTATAATAGTAATAGTATTATAATAGTAATATAAAAAAACCCTGCAATTTCCCCTGCAATACATCAGTGTGGTTTTGACCAATTGGACAAATCGTATGTAGTCTTTTATAATCAATTAGGTCTAAATACATGACTTATTTTCCTAAAAAAAATATAAATATGTTTATACAGAGATTTTAATGGCCTGTAGACTTTGTGTGTGAATTTGCATGCAATCTGTCGACTATTTAAATTATTTCCAAATACATTTATTTTTAATTAACTTACAGTTAAATCCACAATATTATCAATTCAAATTGTATTAATTGTAAATTGTATGGTGTTGTGATTGTGAGGTCTGTGTGTCTCCCTTCTGTCCTGTCTGTAGAGTTATTCATTGTGGATTTTTGGATTTTGGAATAAACTTTCTGCAGCTGATCCTCGTCTCCCGAGTGCTGAACCTGGTCCGGTCTGCTTCTCCTCATAGCACGACATAATTTGACTTCATTTGGTTATGACTAACATTTGTGAAGCTTATTCAGCTTTACTTTATATTGTTAAAGTAAACTAAAATTTTACTGTACATGCAAAACATGTATATACGTCATAATATATTTTAAACTGTAAAATCCATGGAGACAATTGTGTTTTGTAACGTTCATTAACCCCTGTCCTCTTTATTGTCAGAGAAAGTATTCCTTTGACTGTTTTCTAATTACAGTATATCAGGCAGAAAGAATGCAGATGCGGAGATATGACGGACCAACACTGGCAGTTATCCTCCATTTACCTGAGCCTATTGCGTAGAAACAGTGAAACCAGAAGGTGTTTTTCTGCTCCATAGACCTTTCACCTCATCTCATCTCCTTGTGCAACAGAAAGAGATGCATCTCCCTGCTGAGAGGTCTGCTGCTCATCTCCCTGTCTCCCTCCCCCCCACTCCTCCCCTCTTTCTGAGTCAGTAAGGAGCACCTCTCTTGTCTGTCTCACTAATTCCGTCTCTCCTTCACTACTTCTCAATATTCCATCACCCCCATCATGACTTGTTTGGAAAAGGAGAAAGAGAGAGAGAGGGAAGAGAACAGAGAGATCAGGGGAGAGAGAGACGCTGGCTCCCAGAGGCAGACTGCTCATCCCTCAATAACTGCAGCTGGCTCCCTGCGGTGCTGAGCCCTGTCCTCTACCACTCAATTACTCTCCTCCATAAAGATGTACAGATGGACCGGGGTGTGTGTGTGTGTGTGTGCGTGCACGCATAAACCCACATGCACCACCCTGAAGTGCACACCATCAGGATGAGCACACATCTGTTTGTGCACATGCGAATCAATGCTCTCTCTCTCTCTCTCTCAGAAATACGTACACACACATCCTGATCAGACAGTGTTGGTCCCTCACACGTTGCACAGTGTCTACTCCTCCTCCTCCTCCTACTCTCCCATCTCAACAATGGGAAAACATTCTGTACCCTTTCCCCTCCATCTCATAAAAAAAAAAGAATTTTGAGAAACATATTGTGGTTTGAATTCTTATTCTTAATAAACCTTTCTGTTTCTGTTCTGTCTTGGTGTGGCTTTTCTCTCTCTCCCACACAGTGCAGCCGTAACCTTTAATGAGAACAGAGCAGACTGACTTACCTGCCTGGCTCTCAGTACATCGTGACACTGCTCAGACAATGACTCACACTGGGGAATATTAAATCACTGATAAACGCCTAAAAAAACACAAGGCTGTACAAACAAACATTTTTCCCCAGAGGGGAATGTCTTCATGTCTAACTGTACGAACTAGACCAGTGGTTCTCAAACTGTGGCACGCTGCCACCAGTGGTATGCAAGCGCACTCTAGTGGTACGTGGGGAAAATTCATATTTTCACATTTACATTTTCAATTGCACTCCCTTTGCCATTTACAGCTAGATTCAGATCTACTTTTTGGATCCCCTTGCTGTTATTTCTTAGTGTAAGCTTGTAGTGTAAGACTTAAAGTATGCAGCCAAAAACAGTAGTCGAGCAGCAGAAAAGATAGTAATGGAAGAGAAGCTGATGGTTAGTCTGACGACAGCCAAACAGAAGAGGAGATGATGTTTTTTCTTCCACAAAAGGTTGGTCAAATTCAACATACAGACTAAATACATTTTAACGGTTACTCCTTGAACGATAATGACTTGTACAGTTAAATCTTTTACACCTGTGCGTTTACGTGCAGCTCCGGTGCACCGGCGCTTTTTTCCAGCCTCACTCTCAACCACAGGTCTCTGCTGACACTGTCTTCAGAACAACACTTTCACCATCTGCTCTGATCATCCGGAGACACAGTCAAGCACATACAAGCATCTTTGGTCTCTGCAGGATTTTGTTATTGCCTTGCTTGTGTGAGCGATGTGAAATTTAAAGTGTGTGTGTGTGTGTGTGTTTAAAATTGACAGAAGGCAGAAAGACAGTTACCGTGTCTATTTATTTTCTCCTACAGTATGTATTCTGACTTGAGCCGTCTGTGTCATTATCTTTTAAACAGTAGGTTTCAGTGCACAGCTTCTTCCTTCAGCTCTCCGTCTACAAATGATATTTTCGTGTCACACACAAATCCCAGTTTGTATCTTAACTGTAGCTGTTTGTTCATTCTCTCAAATCCAAGTCAAGCATGGCGCATGTGTGCTGTCTGACTCAGGCAAACAATGAGTCTCTCTCTCTGTCTCTCACCCGTTCTCTCTCACAAACATGCACACACAAACACAAACACACACTCACACACAGAGACCCGAGCCACGGCAACAAGGGAAACAAACATCGTTTCTCACCCATTCCACTCACTTTAGACGCCAACCACTGTGTCAGTCAAAGCCACAGAATATAATCTATTGAACACAATAGCTGCACAGTCTCACAAACAACAGCAAATTGTATTTGCTGTGTTAATATCCCATAGCTGGCCTTAACAGATGTATAATGGCACCTCCTACATGATGTTTATACCAAGGGCACAGTCAAATATTGGTGACTTTACTTCATCATGACCTCGTGGCAGAAGATGTACAATAAGTATGGAGGAGGGAGAGAGCAAGGAAAAAAGATGTAGCAAGATGTGCAGACAAAATGATGGATTGATTGATTGGTCTCAACAACCATCCTATTGTGACAGACAATAGAATGGAAATATGTCAAGCTGTTTATAAAATTATGTAAAAGTTTAACTCAAAATTTAGCTTCACAGAGTTGGTGGATTTGGATCATTACTGTGCATCTTGGCGGCCTTTATCATCAACGACATCTATGAGGCAGCATTTCCTCCTGACCAAAGCCACACATCCCACCTTAAGTTGAAGTTCCCAAACACAGGTTGGGGTCTTCAGATGGTATTTTTTAAAACCCAAGCTGTTTGAAGCAGAAACATCACAGTCAAGTAGTAACAAGTGAAATGTGCCATTTGTTCTGACATCATCGTCATCTCTCCTCTTAGTACCAAGTGAATCAGCAGGTTCCATACTCCAGCCTATTTATAATGCAGCTGAATAAGACAGATGCCTTCTGTAAATGACAAAAAGAAGAACGTGTGTGTGTGTGTGTGATACTTGAAGGAACGCTGTCTGTCAATTCTGACACACACAGTTATAATTATCACACTGTCATTAAAATGACTCAGTGTGAGTGCCTGGCAGGCGGCTTTATTGCCAGACTTAATCTATGACCGGTTCGCGTCTCATTATTAATATGGTAATGGATCTCCTTGACGAGATTAAAGGATGGAGTGGTTAATGGTGACAGTAAAAGCTATTTTAGATTTTAGAATTATGGACGGGGAATGATGCTGCTCCAGATATAAGCCGTCGTTTATTATTATGGAGTCAGGCTTTTTTCCTGGTGTGGCTATTTTTGGTTATTTTGGAAAAAAAGCAGGAAATACAGAACTTTAAAAGAAAGCATTGTGTAACGGACGGATGTTTTTTCTGTTTAGGCTGCTCTGTGTATTTTGAAGCTTAGCTTTATTTGCAGTCCAGAAATAACACAGATGTGGTGTTTTCAGGAATAAATGGCTCTTCATCGTCGGTCACAAAGTCCACTGGCACCTCCGCTCTACCCCAACGTCAAACAACATGTTTTTCTTCTTTTTTTCTTACTCATTGTGGGATTTGTATGAAAGCTGCAGAGCAAACAACATGCAGAGAGACGAGGTGTTTTGACTGTGACTGCAGAAGTCAAGGGCTTGGGAGTTTTTCTGAATGTTTTGATTTACTTCAAAGGGTCCTCAACTTAAGCCAGAGTTCTGTTTCGCCCGTGCAAGGTAACTTGATTTACCCATGTAACTCACCTACGCTAACACAGTGGTAACATCATAACCTAGCACATATCAACATCAGAAGAGTCTGACTTACACCTGAGAGCCATAAAGAAGGGCAAAACGTTCCTATAAAACAACAGAACTGAAAGAAAGTAATCCAATTTATGGCGTACAACCAGCCGTCTCCATGTGTAGCGTCGCGTGACAACATATCCGCCCACACCGCTCGCCAACAAGTTATGGTGCAAACAGGTTTGCAAGCTCTTACGCCGTATGTCGGAATGATGGAGTAAGACTTTCTTAAGAAATTCATGAGGATGGCCATTTAACCATGAAATGATGTAGGTCAAGGGTGCCGTAAACTGAGGACCCCCTATATTTTACTGCTATATTTCAGCCTGTTCTGGGCGGTGGATTCTGGGTATATTTTGTTAAGTTTCAAACAGGGACAAAGGATAGCTATTTACTATTGTTTCCACCATTTTAAACAGATCTTTTATTTCTTTGGTTGGTTTTGGTTACTTGTTTACTTTGCTTTGGTCACAAACAATGTAAATCTGCCTGACATTTAATAGGTTTATATGGTAAAACACATCCCCAGTCAGAAGTCGTGAGAGTTAGGTACAAATTTCATTGGGCATTAAAATACCCCCTCATGACACTGTCAAGGGCAATTTCACCCACTCTACCTCCCCCACTCACCTGCTAAACCCACACACACACACACACACACACACACACACACACACACACACACACACACACCAGGTACCAGATTTCTAGCTAACATATTAATACTGCTCATTAAATTTGTTGATTAAAGATGGCTTACATGAAATTAGTTTTTTCATCATGTGACCATCAAATAGATTACGGTATTGATAATTACATTAGGTTTATGATGAATACATAAAAAGCAGAAAAAGAGAATGAATGTGTTTCACATCCCAGAATGAATAATGTTTGATTTTGTCTCAGCCTGCGCTCAAACACTGTGTCACGGTCAGATTTTCTTTTCCTGGGAGTGTGTTTTCAACTGCAGGGATTATCTGCGGGGACATAGAAAATATACTCGCATCGGATGAATAATACCCTGGCTTTATCACAGCAGCTGTGAAAGAAAAGCAATAACGGAGGACGATAACCAGATGAGAGGGATATGGACTTTAATATATGTATGTACATGCTGCATATATTTAAGTGCCACTGGGTTTAATGGCACGTGGCTGTGTCTCTGAACTGATGGGGAAAATCAATACTCCGTGGTCCGGACAACACGGAAAGATTTCTGCACTGTTTCTAACTTTTTTGTGATTTTGGGTTGAGTGTTTACCTCCTTCCTTAAACTTATCGTCAGTTTAGAGTGTCTAATTAACTGAATCCTGGAAACAGGAGACCCTGGGAAAACCCCTACACCATACAAACACACAGAGAGAACCATCAGGTACTACTTGAACGCTGTAAGGCCAGTATGCTCACCGCTCTACCACTGTTGCGTCTGCATTCAAAATGAGGAGGAAAATAAAGGAGTGAGATGAGATTCGATAGACTTTGTTTCGGCAGCTACAGTTACTGGTTACTGATGATTTCTGGTCATAATTTCATTGGGTTTTTTGTACTGTCAGAATGTTGGATATGCAACTTAAAATGCAATTTTACTGTTATTAGTTTTTGTGCAATTCTAGAAAATTGATGTTTATCTGTGTCTGACTGCGCAACAAAGATGAAGGCTGTTTCCTCCTCTGTCCTCGCTGCTCTTTCTCAAAGCTAAGCACTGACATCAAACACGGGAAGAAAATCCTTTTATCCCCCGTAACAGTGGCTTTTTTCTAGACAATATGAACCCAAATAAACATTGTATTTCTTAATGTATATTCAGTATCATAACCTTTGCCTGCGGCTCCGTGGGAGCTGTTTACTTTTGTGTGTGCAGGAATCCTCTGTGGAGCCACATGTGAATAAAAGATTTGAAATTAGAAGATGTGACTCGGCGCTTGGAACGAACAACGAACGGAATGAAGCGCGTCCGCCGACACAGACAAAGGGCGAAGGAACGAGGTGAGGAACACTGTTCCTCCAACATAACATGAGAATAATCTAGACTTCCTGCAGTTTTAATGGTCACCAAAGAAAGTAGAGGTGGAGGATTATTTCCCCATGTACTTTAAATCAAATATAGATCAAAACCAAAACATTGTCATGATCTTTACACAATTAGGCAGGTTTTGGTTTTTGTCTGAGTCAAATCATACTGTCTGTGTTTATTTGAACCCTCTTTCCAAGTTTGTCCCCTAAATATTCGGTGGTACAGTTCCCCAGCTACAGTGTTCCAGTTGTACAGCGCAGTGTCACAGTAAAACCCCCACAGGTTTAATGGCTGGCCCTCTTCCCCACTTCCCTCGATTATAGCCAGCTCTCCCCAGGAGCACCAAGGTCACAATAAAACAGAAAGACACAACAATGTTTACTTGTTCGTGTGTGTGTGTTGGAGAATTTGTGTGTCTGGCTGTGGGAGTGTGGGTAAGTTCAAAAAACAGGATGTTTTCTGTTTTCTTTCTACTTAAACATAGCTGTATGTACGGTATGGTCATTAACAAACAAAACATGAAGCGTCTGATTCTCTCAGTAAGAAGGATTTCGACAGGACAAACTCCAGATCATTCTGTTTAGAACAGAGTGAAGAGTGGCGTATTGATCTACTCTGTCTGTGATGAATCAGAATTACAGGTTTTGCAGGCCATGGGGGAGACTGCCGTCCAGATGATTGACCTCCATGCACTTATGGATACAATATGTGGATAAAATGTACAGTATGTCATTGTCTGTCTCTCTGTCTTTGTGTACATTTGGGAACATTTTTGAAAAAATATCTATTGTTGAAAGCACACTTTGGGGTTAAGGTTTAGTTTGGAGTAGATATAAGAGTTAGGGTCTGGTTAAAGTCAGGTTAAGGGTTAGGTTTAGTATGAGATGTGCAAAACATTGCGTGTGTGTGTCTGTGCATTATTAGGGTCAAAAGGGCAGTGACAAACACATTTCATTGATGTGGTGCTATTCCCGCAGTGGCTGCAATTATTTACAGAATCAGTATAAATGTTGTCGACCCAGTTAAAAAATAGGAGTGGGAAACAGTGATACTTTAAAGGCAAGCAGAGAATATGGCCATATTTCGGGCGACGTCTCGCTCCGATCTGAAGCTATTTTGGACTGTTAGTGCACAGCTCTTGTGAATAGTGGGAGAGGTGTTTGTGGGGTTCAGCCTGTAGGAATGCTGTTGAACAGTACAAGGGAGAGACGGGGGCATCCTGCCAACTGGGTCTGCAGCTTAATTAACTTTAAAGCAGCAGAGCTGTGGGCTGCCCCGTCGCCTTGCATATCAACGACCTGAGCGCTTTCTAAGCACCTTAGCAGACAAGCGGTCCTTTGTGAGTTGGAGTCTATTCAGTCGGGGGGCCGATGGAGCCCGAGGAGCTCCTCTCTTGTCTCTCTTCAGTGTGCTGGGCATGAAGGGGTTTTCTTTATTTAACATAAATATTTGAATGGAGCACTGGTTCTCCTCTGTTTACTAATGGAGATGACAAATACTTTAAGATACAGGATAAGTACATTACTACTTATGAAGTTATTTAGAGTCGATTTTAACTGTTTACGATTATAGTTAGTTATTTGTGATTTGTTGTCCACAATCCTGTTCACGAGGACGTGTCGCCAACCTGACTCAGCACTGACCTCTAGTGGGTGGTGGTGGAAACAATCACCGATAGAAAATGATTTAAATTCAGAAACGCGTTCTCCATTTCAGATCTTTATATCCTGCATTTAATATAACAAGCAGCCAACCAACTGTTGTTAACAGTGGTTTTCCATCTGTGTGATGCTTTTGACTGTATCCTACCTGATAACATGATGCACATATATATATTTATAATCCCACAAAAACACACCACACACACCATGCAGAGGTCAGACATCATATATATTTAAAAGCTGGCTACAGTCTGAGAAGAGAGCATGTGGGATTATTCAATTTAAACCTGCTCGCTCTTCCAGGCTGGTTGACTGGCTGACCTTGAGTTACTGGCTGGCGGCTAACACAATGAGGGACTGGGTTTGTAGTGGTTGGCCAGTCTGCAGACTTATTGACTTATTGCATGGTTGTCTGCAGGGAGCTCTGACGGGCTGGCTGGATGCCTGTTTGCTGCTACTTTTCAACCAACTGAGTCCTTCCAACACACCTTTATTGCCATTAATGGCTCTGCCGATGTCAAGCGCACTGGGATAAAATCTCCTGTTCCACTATGTCTCATTTCAGCGCATCTTGCATCTTAAATCACCGTCTACTAATTTTAGAAATTAAAAATGCACAACCGTATGATACAGTACGTATCATCAACTAAATTTTGACGTACGTCTATGTGGAAACTTGTGAATCAGGTCAACATTGATTTTGTAACATTCTCATGGGCTGGTCTAAAAGGTACTTCAAAAGCAAAACAATACAGAATGCAGCGAATACAGCACAGGCTGATGTGTGGCGTACAATCACTGAATATGAACGTCTATAGTCGTCTTCAGTGTACATCTCCGTGTGATGATGTATCCGTCTGCTCCACTCACCAACTAGTTCCTGTACAACATTTGTTTTGATGCCGTTCGTCTGAATGATGGAACAAAATTTTCTTAATAAATGGCAATGTAAGTGGTGTCGTAAACTGAGGAACCGCTGTATTTCATTTGCAGCCTCAATATGTTTGAGAAACGCTTGGGATGAGTCAGTAACTCACTGCAATACTATAATGTTACTGTACTATAGCAATCTTCTAATGCTGTAAAAAGACAAGCTCTCACCGAAGCTTCAGATTTAAATCATTACTGGATCGTTAGCATCCACTTATTTCTGTGTTCAGTATTTACAGTATTATATTGTTAGATAGAAAAATGTAAAATGTTACATGTAAATGTATCGCGTTACAACCTCCATACATGACAGCAGATCAAATGAATCCAGTTGTTATTTCTCCTCAGTGTAATGGGACAAATACCAAATCAATACAATACGCTGTGAGGGACAGTGAGTGAAGTTGCTTCATACAGACACAGGATCACTTTTGTTAATAATGTCAGTGACACTGGATCATGTGAATAAATGAGCGCTCCCCAATGGACCTTAAAGCGTCTCCAAGAAACCTATTCACAGGTTGACTGGAGAATCATGACAGGCTCCTTGACTGTCTGAACTTTACGGATGTTATGTCATTAAGCCCTGATGAAGCACTGCTACACGGGACGCTTCAGATCATTTGATTGACAGTCGCTCAACTGTGGATTTACAAGGACGGCTAGCCCCCTCCTCCTAGTCGTCTGATGTTGTCTGTAAAAAAATTAATTCTATGGGAATCTGACCAATAGGAAAAAAACATTAAAAGTGAATCTTTTTTAGAATAAAATCCAAGCTGTGCAGCCATGGTTTAGGGTTTTACTCCACTCAGTAAGTAAGTCCACTCAAGTCAGTCTCTAGACTGGTGTAAATTACAATTATTAAGAAACTTATACAAATATATTTTGAGCATTTCACCAAACCCAACAGACAGGATGTGTCTGAAGAGTGTGGACAAAGTCTACTCTCCACATATCAGAGTGTATCATGAGTGGCACCCCACCATGACATCCTCCCAGTGGGGACATCTGTATTAAAGTGCCACACTCTCAATGCTTTGCTGGATAAGTCGTAGGCTGATAAGAGGCAGTGCTTGTGAAAGGCACTTTTCTTCCTTGAGAAAACATCAAAGCAGGCAGACCTGCTCACTTCCCTCCCTCCACACTCTGCCGGTGCTGAATAAAGGGAATAAGAACCGGAGCGTGGTTGGGAAGAATAAGTGCAGAAAATTGGGTTTGCCATGGCTGAATTTTATACCAGGACCCAGCAAAGCATGACTGAGTTTAGGGATATATGCCAAAAGAAATGACTAGTGCTTTCACTGAGCATAATCCCTCGCTGAAGTATGTATTTTTCGTTTTCCTTTTACTGACAGAACTGTTCTCTGCATCTTTACTCAGCTGCTGCTGTCATCAAATATGGGTTTTATTTCAACTAAACAGATACGGGAACTAGAAACAGCAGAGTGGTGCTGCTGTATGTGGTCACTGAAAGTAAAAAAAAAACAAACTGTAATGATAAACACCTGCATGGCCCAGAATCTATCCTCGTATAAGAGCTAGTAAAGACACAAAGTCATTACTCAGTGAACCAGGAGCAGCCTTCTGTGCACCCTTCCAACCTTGTGTACACCAGAGCAGAAGGAATAACATGTAACAGTAATGTGAGCTCGCTGAGAACTGTCAGTTCTTAGCAGTACCCAAGCTTTGATTCATAAATTGTGTAGCTATGAGTGTGTGGCCCACTGGCAGCAGTTAGAGGCCAGTGTCTGCAGGAGTCTGTACGAGCGCGGCTGTCTGAATCATTACTGACAGCCTCGATGCCCCTTTGAGTGTGAAAACGAACCAAGTGCGGACGGATGAATATTGGTTCAGGCTGTTAAGGCATCGGGGTCAAAGCTGATGTCTAAGAGGCTTCTTAAACAGATCAAAATGAGAATAAGAAATTCTTTATTGATCCATGAAAATAAAATGAAGAATTTAAATAATTTCAGCAGATTTAAGTTCAAATGTGGAGATCACAGAGAGGGGATTACAACAGACCTGAATCCTGTGATGTCACAGGTACTAAGGTACACATCAGACAGGGTTCAGAGGTCACAAGGCCACCCTGGCTTTCATCATACTGTATATTGGCTTTGGGCAGCCCAGTGTCTGTGAAATGTCAGAGGGGCCGGGGGAGTTGAAGGGGCTGCGGGGTTGAAACAGGCTGCAGGAAAAATCAATTCACTGTGGAAACACTGCTGGCTCCTGCACTTTGTTTTCAATACACACAATCACAGACTCACATTCAGGAGGCTGACAAAGACCTACTTTGACATTTTACCTGAAATGAATGACTTTGAACTAAGCTTTTAGCTGGTATGGTGGTAGGAAATCATCTGCTTTGACTTCTTACAAATGAAATATTTCTGAACTGGTTTGGGTTTGGATTATCTTAAATAGTAAAGAGCATTTGGTCTGTATTTGTTGGTGTATGGTTTTCAGTCTACTAAAAGCCTCACATTTGTGTTAAAGTTGGTGTTGGAATGAGATATTTGAGAATTGTTTTAAACCAAAATTAAGAGCAGTGAGTTTTAAAGTTTGACCAGAATAATATTAATTAGCTTGAAGTCATTTGAGGGAATGTACTGCATCCATACTGAAACATAATGAAAACATGATGCAGTTACTGTAGAATTACCATACACACACACAATGGGATCATACAGCTAAAAACAAAAACAGATTTATTAAATGTTTTGTTGTTTATCTTGTGGCCTCTGTGTGTACTCATGCCGTATTGGTTATATATATATATATATTACCAAACCTTGGTAGGCCACATTGAGATGACTTACTGTGGCATCTTCAAGATTCCCTGTTGTTCTTATACAAACATGGGGGGTTAAAAAAGAAGGAGAGGGAGGATGGAAATTCCCATTACACATAACAACTCTTGGTCATTTTACATACTAAAATCAGAGTTTAGCCAAATATATTCTCTGTCTTTGTCATAACCAGTGCACAAACATTCTGCTTTCTTTGTTCCCTTTTTTTTTTTTGCAAAATTATGAATTGTACATGTGTTCAATGAAAACTAGACTTGATATTTTTCTTATGACTATTTCTACATTTAAAAGATCTCATATTATTGCACAGTCTATTCTACCCTCACTATCTTTTTTTTCTGTTTTTGATTGCTGTTTTTTCTCCCCTTTGTGCCATTCTCTGTCCTTTTTGTTGCTGCAGTGCTGTCATTTCCCCAGCGGGAATCAATAAAGTCTAATCTAATTTAATCTAGTAATTCACATTCATATTCCTCGTTGCAGCATCGCCATTAAAGCAGACTTGTCTCCTTCTTAACTCAACATATCGTCACTGTGCAGCCTCTGGTTTTAGTAAAACACAAAAATACACCTGTAAAGGGCACTCTTTGTTTTAATACTATAACATTGCGTACTTCTTCAAACAGTATACTTTTTATGACGTATGTGACAAATCTACAACAGATTAATTACCTACCGTATATCATGATACCCTACAAAATCAACATCATTGATTATCCTGTAGTGATGACTATAGAGAAAAGGTGCAGCTAATAATTGTGATGTGATCTTTGAGTCAGATGTGGTTGCTAACCATCTAGCACAAAACTGCTTTCTTGCAGCATGTGACAGCATGTGTAATGTTTATCAGTTTAACAACACAGTGGACAAATGAGGCGTGTTCAAATCACAAAGTCACTTTTTTGTTGACCCTAACCAACATTTGTGTTAATTTTTTTTAGCAGAAAATAGGTATTTTTAATCAAAATGGACGATTAGTGAAAAAGCTCTGCTCACTTTCTGTTCAGTGGCCTGTGTGACCTATGCAGAAAGTCTAATTTTATTAATCTTTATTTTTTCTAATATATTTATTTTATTTAATCTTTAGTGGCTTCAGTGGCACATCATTGTTAGTGTCACTTTGAAGACTGAAGAATGTGGATTGTTGGATGGAAATTTCAGGAAATGAAAATATAAAAGACAGTAAGAATTTCCCTGCTTGGTGTCCTCAGTGTGGCTTGCATCAAAAGAGATGAGGGAACATACAGTATAATATCATGGAAATATACAAAAGCTACATCACACATGACTGGTAGTTATACATGTAAAATGTGTGTGTGTAAACAAAACTGGATTGTAACAGCTATTGGACAGGTCTCCACAAAGAGGACCAGCACCTGTTTTTAGATATCAAGCAGCCATATTTGTTTTTGTTCCGGATTTTGCTCTTCCTGTGTTCTTGTTTTTGACCACTAAGTATAAAAGGATTTGAACTAGTGATGGGCGTCACTGGGCTGAACAGGAATCATGCACCAGGCCATTCTCTCTGATCTCTTCGTCTATTGTCAACATGATTTATCCGTCTGGAGTGCTGCAGCTTTGGAATGCAATAATAACCCCACCAATTCTCACTAGAGGACAGGATTGACAAGGGCCAGTAAAGGTGTAACTGGTAGGTGGAGGAGTAGACAGGATGGCTGATTTATTTTACATCTATCTGATTCCTTCATGTGATCTGGATGTAAGAAAAAACATGTCCTGAAATCCTCACCTAATCCCCAGATGAATGAGATAATACTTTTTCTCTGCATGTCTCCACCAATGTTTCCTTTTCTGACCTCTGACCATTTTTTCTTCACATGTTCTTGACCTTGTCCAGTTTTTTTCTCCCTCACTGTGGCAGAACACAGAACCTTCCAGGGGGGGTGATTTAGACTTTAGAGTGTATCTTTTTAAGAAGTTGTAAAGAACTTTTTTTTTATTGATATTACACTTTTAGTAAATGATTTGAAATGTATGACTGATTTGCTCCAGATAATTTGTCCTCATTCTTCCATGCAACAGTAACAGGCAGAGTAACTAACACCCCACGTCCACTAGATGGCAGTGGATGGGTAGAAAAACTACTAAAAAAGAACAATCGTAACTAAGAACTGTGAAAGGAGACATTTCTGTGTCTTTAGGGTGGTGATCAATAGGCCCAGGTTTAACAGCTGCATTTTACCCATCACCAAAGTCAACAGTGGGCAGCAGCGTGTGGGGACGGTGCCATGCTCAGAGCACCTCAGTGGTAACTTGGCAACTGGTGGATTCAAACCTGCAACCTTCCAGACCCAAATCGGCTTCCTTAACCACTAAGCCAACACTGCCCACCACTGAGGAGGTCAATTGTGAGTACAGTGAAACTCATTACATTTCACTACATATACTTCGTGTGACATTTTTGTTTGAGGGTTTGCCTATTAAATATGCATAATATTATGGCACAGTAGGTTACCGACTCAGCTCAGGTGACATTTCCTGTTTTCGAATGCTCCACTGTGTCATGCAGCTTTTGACATTTTAATATCAGAAGGGATTTAACCCAACAACGTAGGTTAAAGTAACGGTGGTTGCTGCATTGAAAGTGTACAGTGAAGCTTTTTCTCATCAAACTTCAGCTGCTGCCTAAATTTTGCTGTCATGATTTGTGTCCAATTCTGATGTTTAATGGTGACAATGAAGCCTGGAAGAGCAATGTTATCAAATACCATTTATGACTCAGATCATTGTTTTAGGCTCCGATCACTGTTGGATATCCTCGCTGTAAAACAGAGAGAGACCAGCCACAGGGCCTGGGTAAGCACAGCTTAAGTCTATAATTACCCAAGAGAAGCAGGGGGAAATGAGAGAGAGGTGGTCATTTACACGGGATATTAATTGTAATTACCATTCTAGTGGGATGTCACCATGGCAACCTTTTCCACTGTTGGTCTCAGGCTACACAGATGCAGTGAGAGACCAAGGACAGAAAGACTCAATGGTCCAAAAACAAACATCTGTACCAACCTAATGTCTCCTATCTCCTCCTTCATTCTCTCTCTCTCTCTCTCTCTCTCTCTCTCTCTCTCTCCCTCCCCTTCCCTCTCTTTATACATTTCTTGTTAACCCTTTCCTCCTGACATACCTCCCTCATGCACACTGACCCGGGGCTTGCTTCGCGCTCCATTGCTTCCTCCTCTCATCTCAGTCATTAATCATGCTCAACCAGTTCACAGACAGAGTGTGCTTTACCATACTTCTGTTTACCATCAAGCTAACTACTTTTCACATTCAGCATCAAACTCTCTCTATGTGCGTGTGTGGGAGAGAGAGCAGTTGAGAAAAGCCTAGAGGAAAGGTGACAGGTTTACTCACACCTGTAAACACCACTGTGTCAACTCTAAATTTCTCATTATCTTGTCTCTACAACACGAGCTGACTATCAGTATGTGGTATCAAATATGACACAGTCAGAGACGCCTGCACAGGAAAAATACTATATTTTGTAACATTACACAATGACATTTACTGCAGTCTACTTAAAAAATAACATTCCAGAACACTATGATCTAAACCTAAGCCTGAATAGTGTCTTTCCCTCAACTGGGCCCCCATGCTCACCGGGGACCCCTGATCTATACAGTCTTTCAGTTACAACAGACCCTTCAAGCGGAACTGTATTGCTGATGTGGCCCCTGGTGAAAATGAGTTTGAAACCCCTGATCTAAACAGTTGACATTATAACAAAAAATGTTCTTATTTAAAAAAAAAAATTCAAACATTTCTATGACAAGTCTACTTTAGCTAAATATTCACAGTATTTAAAGAAATATTAACAATTGATAAAAATTTGTGTGATTTGTATTACATCTTATATTATTCTTGGACAATGCGAGAACCCTGGATTAACATATCGGCATTTAAAAATAATAATACATACTAAATCATGTACAAAGTTTACCGTATTTTGATGACCCAAACATTTCAAATGACCCACCCATGTGGGTCTAATCTTTTGGAAATGTGTTGAATCATTAAATTTAATGCTTTATTTACAAGACAGGAGCTGGAGAGGTACCTGCTGTTTGTATGGGGCTGGGTTCGAATCCACTTCGTCTCCACCTGCTGGTGGCGTCAGAAAGGGCCTAATGTTCTTAATCACTATGCAGCCTACTGCTATGGAGACCAGCTGCGATTCACTGCATCACGTACAGGAAAGGTGTCTTTGTTCCATCTTAAACAAAACAAGATCCCCTGTATTCTTCGAAATGAAATCTATTCATCTGTGTGTTTCTTTGTAACTGTGCACTACAGTCCACCTGACCAGCTATAGAACCGTCAAGGATAGAATCAATGCTCTGTGTAATGTTTGCCGCATCCTAATCAAAGGTCTTCTGTAGTTAAGGACGAGGACGGAATCAGACTGAGAAACTCGCCCTTATTTTGTCTCATTCATACGATTGTTCTTTTTCTAAACTTGCGTGTGTTAACATCTTTTGGGGTTCTTTGAAAAGTGGCCAATCCTCTACACCAGCCATAACTCCACTTTGATGTTGTGTTCACATTTCATATTCATTATTTTTCTGCAGAAAGGGAGAACTCTCTCCCCCCCCCCCTCTCTCTCTTTCATGAGAGCCGTGTCTTAATGAATAAATGAATTAATTAGATCTTGTTTGATCCACTATCATCAGTCGTCTCTCCCCCTTAGTAATGACCTCAATAATGGTGCTGACTTTAATGGGATTTTAATTGATTTGGTTACTTTAGGTTTCTAGTGTGTGTGTGTCCGTGTCCTATGCTGCTCATGTTGAGGGCAAACACAGTTGATCCTTGACAACTAAAAACATCTGTCATGTCCTTTTACCCAGCCAACACAAGGTTGTTGCAATTTACCTAGAAGACATCCAATCGAATTAAAGGAAAAAGCAAACTGCACAACACACGTTTTTGATTGCTCCCTGAAATGACCAGCCTAAAAATACACACTGTCTGATTAGGTACGTTTCGTTTTTTAAAGCCAGCTGCTCAGACAGAGGGAACAGAAGGATGGTCACATGAATCTAAAGGCAGTTCTTCAGACCAAGACCAACCAGAACGTAGCTTAAGATTCATCCAACGCTCCCACCCTGACTGCTCTACAGATGCTGTTCAGCTGAAGTACATTACAAATGACGGCTGTTGACCCAACCTCGTCTATTTGAAATCTATTTCAAATTTCCATTCTTCAGTTAAACATGCTGTTGTTTTCTAACTGTATGTAACACACTATACAAAAAATGTGTTATATCAACAGGGGGTGTGCAACCGTAGCCCATCTACCGAGAAACGTCATGGTCTGCATGACCACTGCCCTCTAGTAGGCGCGTGCAAGCATTAACAGATTAAAGAACACATTTTACCCACAGGCCATCACGTTGGTCAAATCCTCATATATAAATAATATTCAAACGTCCAAACGTACTTTAAATGACAATTGAATATATTTCAGATTACAGTCACATCTTTTTCCCTATCTTCAGGGAGGAGGATTGGGACAATCAAATGTGTTTTATTCATTCTCCCTGTGTCCAGCCCTGTCCTTCCTGTACTTTCTATTGGATGGGAACAGGTATGTGGCCTACGATTGTTTCTCTTTTCTGGCCTTCATGACCACTCAGAGAGCACTTTACAGCCCACTTTGCTTACCCATTTACTGACACACTCCGAGCATGTATTATATAATTATATAATCAGGTTACATATTCATAACATTTCCATTCACATGCTGCCGGGACACTGAGGAATGTGTACTTGTAGTAGAGCTGTCACAGTACATGTTATGGGTGGAAACCTTACCGGCCTAATCTTACTTTTCTAGTTTCTCTGCTGGCAGCTGGATCTCAAGTGCAGACAGTAGTAGATTTTTCGTGTCGCTGCTGGAGTCTCACGCTTAAATAATCTGACAATATGTTTTCAGTTCATCAGTATGGTCTGTAGTCTCTTAATTGTCTGTGACACTGTGTAGCTGTTGTCCATGTGTCATTAGCCTGCTTCACTGATAAGCCTCTGCTCTCAGTGCAGGCGCTCTGTAATGTTCCCTACTCATGTCATAAATAAAGTACTTTGGCAATGCAGCTGGAACTGACATAACGTTCCTTACGCTCTGTGCCTCCCTGCATCTCCCTCCTGAACAAGTGTGCACAAAAGTGGAAAAATTGATTCATTGATTCATTTATTTCATTGATTGAAGTAATTAAACTCCAAACTAGACAAAACATCACAACATTATTCTTAACTCTAATGATACTAAAATTAAATATTCATTAAAATATTAATTGTAAAGTTGCCCAAGATCATTGTCGCACTTCTGTAACATATCCGTCTGTTTGTGGATATGTCAAGACCTTTTAGATAATGTTTGGTTTTTTTGAATCAGACACAGATGAGGATGAGCTCAGTGAAAGGAGTCAAATTCCCTTTCATCCAGTCTCTGTCATGTCAGAACATACTTCAATGTTGCATATTACCAACACAGGGAAAACAGAAATGTCCATCCATTCATCCATCCATGCATCCATCCATCCATCCATCCATCCATTTGTCCATCCATCCAGCTTTCTAATCTCCCCCGTTGTTTTATCATTTTGTCTCTAGTGTTTTTAGAATTCTTACAGGAAGCATCACTACTGTATCATTATCTAAGTCTAACTATAAATAATCCTTTTTGAGAAAGATTTACTCAAAACTTCAAGCAGGACAATGATACTGATGTGTTTCATTTGTTGTTCAAGTGGGTAATGTTAATTCACACAGGATATTTTATTTCATGCTTCGCAAATTTGCGGCTACGACTTGTACCCATTATTAGGTTTCAAAGCATTTAGGCATTGGTTCAGTAAATTAAATATGATATGAAAGGGAAGGATAGACAGTGGTGTGAACACAGTGGTTCAGTACAGTCCAAACAAGTCTTAGTTGAAGATCTTGACATTTTTATTGGAGGTGACCAGGATGGAGAAAAACAACAGAATGTCAGAAGAGACCAAGATGAGTTTTAACTGTGCAGCAATGAAGCTTCGAACACAGGCTACATATACTGTAAGTGGAGGAGGTGTAGTTAATATATTAGTATAAGTATGTTGGAGAAGAGATGTCTTAGGACAGGAAGAGGAATCCCCAGGATACATTCTTGAATGTAATAAAGAGAACAAGTGGTAGAGGACGCAACACGTGGGATGAGATGGAGGAAGTTGAATCTATATGGCCGACGAAGGAAGAATCACGCAACAACATACAAATATAAGTCAAATCCTGCACACAATTAGCCACAGGCTAGAGCATGTGGTGAAAACCATTACTTCAGTGGTTCCCAAGGTGTTTTGGCTTTTCACCCTATTTTGACATCATAACTTTCTGGCGCCCAGAATAAGTTTTAGAATTTGTTTTTGATAATTTAATTGTTTGTTATACTGTGCTGCAAATACAGAGTTCATTGTAAAAAATAAATAAAAATTCAACCTCACAGTTGAAAAACACTGCATTATGGAGTAAAAGAGGAACTAGCACAGTTGAAAATTAGCAGAAACATAACATCAAATTTCTTTTTACCTTATTTCTGTCCTGATTCCAGCTGAACTTCTAAAGGTCTCAGCCTTTTTCTTAGCAAACACAACGTTCACCCCACGGCCACAGCGTACCCAGGAATGTTTCCAACCCTGTTTGAGAAGAGGATTTATAATTACACTGTATGCACTCACTGTCAATTTTAAATACAACAATGATCAGAACTTACACTACTTATTAGAACGTCAGACATGTCTTGTAACTGTAACTGATGTAAAATCTTATTTTGATGAAAAAAAGATGGCTTTTTGGACCAGGAAATACTTGTTCTGAATTGTAGCAAAATACATTTAGCTTACAATATTACAATTACATTGACCAAAAGCATTGTGGCGCAGATGGAAATTAAATATTAGAGACAACATCTGTATAATGCCTTCTCCATCAGCCCTCACATTGAATTAAATCACACCAGTTCAAATTACACAGAATTTTTAAGTTAGTTGTCTACTAATATTATAATTTAATCCCAACTCAAATAAAATTAGCAGATTCTGAACATCATTTATTTTGATTTTTTTAATCTAGTATCCATGTAGTAAATGAAGTTGCAGTTGCCTATTAAAGTGAGTACAGCAGGTATGTAGGTAGAGTAGAGCAAAATACCCACTCCATGTGAACTTGACCTTTGACACATGTCCTTGGCCAATATATCTATCTATCTATATATCTATATATATATCTATATATATATATATACACATATATATATATATATATATATATAGAGAGAGAGAGAGAGAGAGAGAGAGAACATGCTAAACATTAGTGAGGACAGGCAGTGAAAGTGCGTTACATTAGCCTTTTGTATTAAACCTCAATAACTGTGCCATGACAACATTTAAAAAATGTACCAAAAACTCAATGAGAGTACAGAGTGGGAAAAAAATATATAAACAGTTCAATTCTTCCCAGTGTTTGCCGTCTCCTTTCCTCTCCTTGGGGCTCATTGATGCCTGTCACGTCACTATGAAGATGAAAAAAAAAAAAAAAAAAAGAGAGAGAGTGACACAGATACAGCCCGTGGCAGAGACGGCTGGATTGAGAGGTGTAGCTGATCCCAGAGAAGCACTGCACCCTCAATATCCCCTCCATATCCTGTCTCCACAGCCCCTAGAACTATGACAGACAGCGTTGACATCAGTTTTATTTCTGTCCATCTTTTTGTCAGGGAGCAGGTCATCGTCTCTGATGCATTATTCAGACTCACTACATCAACCCTAGACAGATCCTATCTCAACAGGGAAATGCAACTTTCTTCCCAGGCTTAGACACTGTATAAATATGAATGGCAGAAAAAAAGCTGTGGCTTCACCGTGTGGATTATCAGATTTGTCCTGAGGTGGATTTTCAAATGAGTTTGTGTTCAGTTCATTCATGGAAAACATATTAAGGATGAACTTCCTCTTTCTCATTAAAAGTATTTAAATTATATTAAGGAGACCTTCTGGTCAAATCCACCGCAGCTGCTTTGGTAGAGATTTGAAGGAACTGCCATTCACTATATAATGGTTGGAGATAGTGTAGTGTAGTTCATGGTTGTGCTTTTAAACTTGCCTTCATTATCATTGCAAACCTACTGTAGCATGATCCAGTTGTATAGTATCAAGACCCCACTCTGGAGATTTAACATCATTATAAAAAATCTACTGGAACAACACCTAAGGGTCACGGTCCAGTCTTTGGGAAACAATGGGTTAGGCAAGCAGACTTGGGTTTGAAAGGTTGCAGGTTTGAGTCCACCAGCTGCCAAGTTACCACTGGGGTGCTCTGAGCATGGCACCGTCCCTACACACTGCTCCAAAGGCTCTTAAAGCTGCCCACTGTTCACTTTGGTGATGGGTTAAAAGCAGAGGTCACATTTGGTTGTGTGCAGTGGTGTGTGTCACATAACAAGTAGTTCATTTTCCTTTCCTTCCTGTATTCATGGCTGTTTAGTCCAGAAGGACAAGCTTATCACATCAATCAACACTGCTCTCAACTTAAACAAATTAAATTGTTTATGTTGGATTAAATATGTATTTTTATAGCACATGTTCTGTTATTATTAATTTGTAACGTGAGTTCTACTTATATCTTTCAACAACATTACATTAAAATGAAAATAAAACCTTTGGAGATTTTTTCTGTGGTTTTGTCTTTTTGACTGCATACAGTATAACTTGTATGTTTAAGTTTTCATAAACATGGACTATTATTGAAGTGATTTTTTTTTATGGTCTCCTTACCTGTTAAATCAACTGCTCTTGGAATCCAGCCACTTCAGTTCTGACTTTGCTGGTGTGACGTGCAGGGGGAGCTGACGAGGTAAACAGGAACAGGTGTGTCTGCTGGGGAGGCTGCTCTGCTGATTATAAATTGCTAACAGGTGCTCAAACAAGGTGTCTGAAGATGGCCCAGTCCCAAACTCTACACTTCCTCGACCGCCTGTAGCTGCAGAAGGCACTCATTTCTGGGGGGGGGGGGGGGGGGGGTATATAAGAGCAGCCAAATAAGACACCCATGAGGAGGAGGATTATTTGACTCTTTATCTTATTTGTAAAATCTTCCAGTATTTCATAAATGTCCACATACGTGTGCTCTGCTACGCCCAGACTATCAAGGCCACAACAACCTCAGGCAGTTATGGCTTTTTTTTTTTAGAAAATTGTACCACGAAAATTGTATGATTTATAGTACAAACTAAAGGAATTACTCTCTCTCTCTCTCTCTCTCTCTCTCTCTCTCTCTCTCAGCCTACAGGCAATGCTTATTCATTACCCACGTTATCTCTGCCCCCATTCTTTCCCATCATGCAGGGGTTTAGTGTATATAAATGTAGGGGTTGAAAAGAGGGGGCTGTTAATAGGATGTATACTGCAGCCCTCAGCCGTTAGCAGTGAGGCAGTAATTGAAATGCTAATTTACAGATACAGCATGATGACCCGTGCACAGCCAGAAATCCCTGGCCTGATTGGATAATGAACAGGGAGCAAATTACCCTATGAGAATTCATTGGTGGTACCAGAAAGGAGAGAGAGAGAGAAAGTGAGAGAGAGAAAGATTTTTTTTACACCATGATAAAATTTCCACAGATACATGTAGATCTTCACACAGTACAGGTACTGTAGGTGGTAACAACCTGCTGGATTTCTGTCCTGCTTTATTTGGATGTTGGTGGTGCTCGACCAAATTACCAACAGGTATTTCAAATATTTGTTGTGAATAGAACCAGATCCTTGTGCTGAATCTGCCATGTAATACCAAATCCTAATTTGTTTTCCTGGCAGAAAAAACACTTATATATTTTCAATTAAAGACAATTGCAAACTTCAGAATGTAAGAAAACCCCAAAGTCTGATTTTCACTTTGAAGAAAAAGAACATACATGCAGGTCCATCCATCCATCCCATTTCTACCATGTATTCCTTTGCAGGGTCTTAGTGGAGAGTGGCAATCAGGTGAGGGACACCGTCCTGGACAATTCACCTAGCCCACTGTAAATACAATCACTAACAACTACTATTTCGCTTTTAAATTCATTGTTAATATAAATTTCACAAACCAATATGAGCCAATCAGTAAACTTAGGGCTTTCTCTTCTCTATAATTTAATAAATATTAACCCTGCCTCATATACATGATCTGTCTTGCTTGCACTGGATGCTGGGAATTTTTATTTAGTTTGACGGTCAGGGAGACCTGACAGTTACTGTTAATGTTTCTGACACTCACAGAACTTTCAGGAAACTTGGGATACCTGCATTACCTATTAGAGGGTGGACGGGGCGTCCAAAGGTCATACACTAAATACGTTTTATAGACAGAAAATCTCCTGCAGTGTTGACCGAATTCCAGCAGCTGTATAAGTATTTGCAACCTTGCATTTGCATTTGGAGCTGTTAGACACAATTTGACACATTGTCTGGTGGTTGTTGCTGCTTATTTGAAGATAACTGTAGTGGGAGTTCCATTAGTACCCCTGCCTGTGTCTCACAGTAAACATTTTACCTGCACTCATTCAGCATCAGACATGACACATCAGAGACTTGGCTGCACCAGAATTCAGGTTGTCACCACGCCAAGGTCTGCATTCACTGAAAAACCTGCCAGTACTCTGAGTGGCTTTCCTCTTGTGTCCTATCCTTAAGGGAAAATGCAGCATTTAGTTCAGACAGGAAATGATGGTGGCTGGAGAGCAGAGTCAGAAGTTGGTCGAAAATGGGTTTATTAAATCAAACGTTTAGGAATGTCTTCTGGGATCGTGGAATAATTTCCTAAAGAATCAATTAAAATCAGTTTCTTGCATGGTGGTAGTTCTGCCGGTAAAACTGAATAAAAATAAACACTTGAATGTCAAATGTGTACTTACAGTATATTTGCTTGTACAAATACAATTTATTAAATTCGCTGTGGTACTTACACAACATTGTTCCGTTGTGTTTCATATAGTGTCAGAGGGAAAGACGACGACAGAGGGTTTGCTCTGTGGTTTTTTTTGTTTTTTGTTTTTTTTTTTTTTTTTTTTTTTGTATAGAAAAAGCTTTGATTTGCATATAAAAGCAGTGAAAAAATTCAACCTTGATCTTGAACTAGAAGAAATATTCCTGAGCTCCTCCTGGTTTACTGTCTGCTTCTCAATTATGTACATTTTTTAATTTAATTTGACTCAAATTTTTTATTTTTATTTTTATTTTTATAAATTTAGCATTATAGCTTTACCATACATGTTTCTCATGTGGTAATTAGGTTTTGACACTGTTTATTGCTATAATGAACCAATCTAACTAATCAGACAGTTATTGCTGTGAATTAGATTACTTTTCTGTTCAAAAACTGATCCAATTAGACATCATGATTTTAGATTTTTTTTTTATTTAAATCTGCAAGTAATAAAAAAAACACTGAAAGTAAATCTAATTTTACTTTTTTGACATGGCTTTGAAGTAAAGCAGCTAGTAGACTATTTTTGCCTACATAAAGTTTTGTGTATTCACAGAGTGAGTGAGAAATGTGCATATATTTTCACCTTAACCTTATGGAAAAATCAGCATATTTATAATGTTGCTAAACAAAGAACTGCTTTGAAGCCTTGTAAATATGCAATTTATCAGACTCCTTCAGGCATTTTAAACAGAAGGTTCATTGACAGTGTATGACAACCCAACAGGCCATATTCTATTTTCTACCTAAACACTGTATATCAGCATCCTAAATTCAGCACCAGTTTTTAATTAAGCACAATAGCCTTAATATGAAAAAGGTTATTTTTATGTATTTAGCATCAGAAAATAGTATGGTATGTTGGCGCCCTCTAGCGTTATTTTAAACTGCAAAAGGAGGCCACGTGGTTTCGCCGCTGAAGTATGACAATCAACAGTGCCTTTGGGCTTTTTCCACAGTATGAATTATTTACACAGCATGTATGCTAACTGTAGCGATGGGAACAAATGAGATGATATAGGGAGTTTTTTTTTTTAATGCATCATTTTTCAATTGTTGTTCCACAGTTCCTGTATGACAAAAACGTGGACAGGGAGACTAAACTCATATCAAAAGTAATAAGGACGTAATTTCTCTGAAATTCCTAACAATAGAACATCGGGAATAAAAGTGAACACAAGCACAGAAGTAGAACTCAGTTAAGACAGCATCAGGGACCAGACAAGAAAAACAAAACACGTCCCCAAGAGGTAGGATGCACAGCCGAGCCAAACAATGAGAAAATCAGCAACTCTTTTGTTAATTTAACAAGACACAGGAAGTAAATGGGTAAATGAAAACAAAAGAGAACAGGTATAGTCCAGAAGAATAAAATACTATTCTCAATTATTTATAGAATATAATGAAAGAAGGATTTTTAGCTCTTTTTTAAATTTCATATTTAGAGAAAATCTGAAAATCTGTTTCGTTTCAAACTCTGAAAAGAAATAAATACAATTGTAAAAACATCAAAAAAAATTAAAGTGACTTATTTTTTGCGTTCCGACATTTTACAAAAAGACTTTGACTAATAGTGATGCGCGATTCGAAAACAAACGGGGTGGAGGAGGGGAAGCATTGCGCACGCACACAGACGCAACTTGCAGGAGCTCAGGGGGGAGGGGAGGGGATGCGCTACATTTGCATACACACACACTACGGAGAATGGGGCGGGGATGGGGTATTTTTTTTACCTGAGTGCTGCTTTTATTTTTATTCAATTAACCTAACCTGTTCCGATGGGTCTCTGTTTTTGTATTTCATAATATATTTTTACAGAGGTTAAATAAAGATGAATGAATAAATGAAGCCATTCATTGAATAAGCATTTGATAGTCTTTATTTTTTACATTTCTAATTCATTATTCACCAAAACATGTTATTTGTAAAACAATAATAAAAAAAAAATAAATAAATAATCTGAGGAGCCATTTGGGATCCGAAAGAGTCGGATTTTTTCAGTGAACTGAGCCAAAAGAACCAGATCTCTAAAAAAGAGCCGAAATTACCATCAATAGTGACTGAGTGAGAGCACGGAGTAGAGCCCCTGTGCTTACGCATGACGCACACACCTCATCTCAGAATGCGTAAGTATCAAAAGTATCGATATTTTGATTTCAGAATTGATTTCAGAGCATAAAGATCCAGAATCGGATGTATCGATTTCAGGATCGATCCGCACATCACTATTCTACGTGTAATGTTGACAACCACTGTTTGTCACAGTGCCACTGAGGTGAGTGAAGGCTTCACATGCATGTACTTTTACTGTTCTATAACTGTACAAAGATAGAAACCGCGATGGTATTTTACATGAAAATTTTCTGACGTAACAACAAACTCTTGTTTCTGTCAGCAACAACGTAACATAGCAGAGTCCGGATGTTTCTAGTGACATGAATAACACAACAACCTTGTGTGGTCACTGGTCAGAGGCTAAAGATGCTGAAAAATTAACCAGAGTTTTGGTTGTGAATGTGAATGTGTTTTAAATGAACATTTGTGTTAATGTGTTTTAAATGAACATTTAAGACCCTAATCTGTTTAACGTCTCATTGTTTTCCTAACGATACGTCTATCTTGTATTAGCTGGAGAATAAATAACTGTTGATTTAAAAGCTAGTTTAAATGTACGGTTTAAGTGAGCACTGTGAAACAAATCATTAACACAGTGTCATGGAAAACCTACATGTAAATGTGCAGCTCACAAATTGACAAAGGTCAATAAAAAGATGCTTTTTAACCCAGTAAAACTATGACCTGATTTAGAGAGAATCTGGGATGGTTTGAATGTGAACTTAGTGGTAACTATAGTTAGCTTTTATAAATAAAACTATTATATTGACTAAAGCTCTCTTCTCAATTTCAAGACCTACTTTGTCAGTGAAAGGCTGATATCTGTTTTTTGGAAGCTGTAGAAGACATTTTTCCACATGGAGGGCAGTGGATTTTCAGTAGCACTGAGCCTCTTCCTAATCTTTCTGTGTCTTCTCTACTTGTGAGTACTGTATAGACTTCAAATGATTCATATTTGTTAAGTTACTCGGCTGACATCGAGATTTGGTTTTTAACCTGTGTTTTTGTTCTCTGTCTCTGAAACCGCAGAACAAATATTGTCAGTTCAACTTCCTGCTTTACGACTGTACGCCCTACTGTTACAGAACATACAAATACGGTCACTCTTCCCCATTCTGTTCTGTCTTCCAGGTATTCAGTTAATCCATTTTCATTCCTTTCTCGACATGGCATCAAACATCCAAAGCCAGTGCCTTTCTTTGGAAACTTGTTCATGTTCCGTGAGGTACGACCACCGTCCATGACATAGACTCAGATTCGCACTCTTACTCTTCGTGGAACATCTGAGTGACACTCACTATCACCATATCATCAGCAAGTTTGTGGTATTATCATATCAATGAGGTAGAAATATAAAGACAAATTATAGCACGAGGAATAACAGCAATTTCTAATTGCAAATAAGAATAAATGTACTTGGCAGCCATGTCATGTCTGGATTTGGCCTTTGTTTTTTTTTCTTAAGCCATGGTTGAGATTTGAATTCTCTGCTTCTAAAGTGAGTTATTACAAACTGATTTTGTTTCATATTGGACTTGAAACTTGGTTTGTTTTTTATTTAAAAGGAAACCTAAATGTTTGGTAACATTGCGTTATCTGTATTTCAACCAGTGCAGACAAACAGGAAACAGTTTTCTCTAACTCTCTCTGTCTCCTAATCATTGACAATATTGGTAATAAGAAGTATTCCCTCGACTGTTACCAGCAAAATGAGTAACACCATCATCACGAAGTCTTTATAAATTTAATTGTTTGGATTTCAGATTAAAAAATAATTTGACTTTTTTAGGGTTTCTTTGGCCCAATATCTGATCTCATCAGGAGTCATGGCAGAGTTTGTGGGTAAGTCTTGTCTTCACTTTTAGAGTTTGATCTTTGATCAAAACAACAATATTTCTACTATTATTATTATATTAGACAGTTATTACAATATTATAATTGCAATTTCTTTTTTAATGTTTAAGATACTATTTGGGGCACAGACCAGTGGTGGTGGTAGCTGACCCAGACATGCTCAGACAAATTATGGTCAGAGATTTCAGCAGCTTCACAAACAGAATGGTAAGATTATTCCCTTAGTGCTAATGCCAAAAACCTCCTTTGTGTTTATGCTCATTGTTACATTTCTCTGTCCAGGCTTTTAGTTTTGCCAAAAAACCCATAACTGACTGTCTGCTCATGCTGAGAAATGAACACTGGAAAAGGGTGCGGAGCATCATGACCCCAGCCTTCAGTGCTGCCAAGATGAAAGAGGTGTAGTTAGCCAGCCTGGTTTAATTCACATTTGACAGATTTGAAAAGAAATAAAGTTTGGCTTGGATGTGTAAAGACTGCAGCTGTAAGATGAAGAGAGAAAGGACATGAGCTCATGTTGTCAGACTATTTATAAACTTTTTCTGGAAAAATATATTATCTAATTAAACATGCAGATTTAGTAAAATCCTCTGAAATTTAGGATGAAGGCCGCTGGCACTGAGCTGCTGATAAAAATGTCCTCTATCAAACCAGTGCTGTGGGAAGCACTGGTATAAACAGTGTTTTTTTTTATTTCTTTTATTTACACGTTAGCCTTGTTTTTGACGTGTATGAATGAGCAGTATTAACCCTTGTTACATGTTGTTCTCCCATAGATGGTTCCTCTCATTAACACAGCCACTGATGTTCTCATGAAAAACCTGAACGTGTATGCAGAGTCAGGAGAGGCCTTTGACATCCACAAGTAATTCTACAAAATAAAAAACAAAACACAATCCACCAAACCTTGTTATTAAAGCTCTTATCAATAATTCAGATTTTTACTTCATTTTAAAACATGTGCACCCTGTGCTTTGCAGATGTTTTGGTTGGTTCTCGATGGATGTTATCGCCAGTGTGGCGTTTGCAACTCAGCTGGACTCTCAGGAGAACCAAGATGATCCGTTTGTCCGCCACGCCCAGATGTTTTTTTCTTTCAGTTACTTCAGGCCCTTGATGCTTTTTTTCAGTCAGTCCAGCGTGTTATATGACATTTAATCATGAACTTTTATAATCATAATTGGAACATATATTAAGGAATTTGTACTGTGACCTTTTAATTTAAGAGGACAAATCGACTTGAATACACATTTCAATCATGATGCATGGAAAACAATGATTTTTCTGAATAAATCAAATTTTATATTTGATTTATTGAGCAAAAATAATGCTGTTGTTGACCTTCATCCAATTTTTTAATAGTTTTTATTTCAAATTGCAATACAAAATGTTATATATATACAAATCTCAAATTTACATGTAAAACAGTTTTGTTTTTTTTTGCTTGTGTGTGTGCAGTTGCTTTTCCATCCATCATGGCTCCTCTGGCCAGATTTATCCCCAATAAAGGACGAGACCAAATGAATAATTTCTTCATCAACAGTATTAAGAAAATCGTCAAGCAGAGAGAAGAGCAGCCTCCTGAACAGGTCCACTTTTACACGTTATCTCCCTTGTCACGTCTAAATTTGACTCGTCTGTAATTTAGCTGAGGCGAGGCTCTGACCTCTGCTCTGGAGCGTTTATCGTTTTTTTCTGATTTTGTGATTATAAAGAAATGAAGTCCAACATAGAAATGGTAAGGGTAAAAATGAAAAAAATGAGGTAATTTCTAATCTGAATGAGTCTCTGTACCTGCTTCATTCTTGTATTTGTATCTGATGGTTTTTATTGTGGTTTGTAGAGGCGCAGAGACTTCCTTCAGTTGATGCTGGACGCTCGAAGCAGCAAAGAGACTTTGTCTTTGGAGCAGTTTGATACGTTGAACCACACAGACGAGCTTAGTCACATGACCCAACAGGCCTCAGAGCAGGGCAACACCAGCCCTCCAGCACAGGAGCCAAAGCCAGGCCGTAGTTCTCAGAGAAAGACGATAACTGAGGACGAGATCGTGGGTCAGGCTTTTATGTTTATTTTGGCAGGATATGAAACCAGCTGCAACACTCTGGCTTTCACCTGCTACCTCCTGGCTCTTCATCCTGAATGTCAGCTCAGAGTACAGGACGAAGTGGATGAGTTCTTTTCTAAATATGTGCGTGTATTAACCAGGGTGCCTTTCTTCCTTTCCAGTATATCTGGTTGTAATGGGATTAACACCCTCTGGCTATTGTTGCAGGAGTCCCTAGATTACACAAATATTCAGGAGCTGAAGTATTTGGACATGGTCATCAGTGAGGTGTTGCGTCTTTACCCTCCTGCATTCAGGTAAGGAAAGATATCAGACAAGGAAGGGAAGGATAAACTAAAAAAAGTAGAATTATTCTTTACCATTTCATTGTTTGAAGATTTCCACGAGAAGTCAGTCAGGACTGTGTGGTGGGTGGACAGTTCCTCCCCAAAGGAGCCATTCTGGAGATCCCGGCTGGTTTCCTACATCACGACCCAGAGCACTGGCCAGAGCCGGAAAAGTTTATCCCTGAAAGGTAGGAGCTTGTAGTAGTTGTAGGTATTCTATGTAGGATTTATGACGTATTGATTTGTCTATAGGTATAATCTGTGTTTTCCAACCACAGCACATATTTGACATCAGAAAAAATCACAAAAACCACCACCAGAAAATATAAAATATACTGTATAAAAATTATCTTCTGGTATCAATTTACTCACTCAGCATGAAACCTGGTCCTGTTTAGTTGAACACAACACTAATGTACTGCAGAAATTGAAGAAAAATACACAAAGATCTTCAATAGCTCTGAGTTTAGTTTTTTATAACTATCTGCTGCCACCTAGTGGAAGCGTATTTAATTGTTCTGCCTGTCATTATTGCTGTGAATTAATAATGGTTTTCAGACCAATTCAGTTAAATTGGATAATTTTTCCCGTTTTCTCCTCATTTATTTTCTGTGTTACAACTGATTCTATAAAGAATGTTTCTGTTCTTCAGATTCACGCCAGAGGCCAAAGCCGGTCGACACCCGTTTGTGTATCTACCATTCGGGGCCGGTCCCCGTAACTGTGTGGGGATGAAGCTCGCTCAGCTGGAGCTCAAGATGGCGTTAGTTCGTCTGTTTAATAAATTCAGTGTGGTGGCCTGCACTGAGACAAAGGTGGGTTTGACAGTTTACAATAAACATATGTAGATGTGTATATATGTATAACTAATATACTGTGTATAAATATACTACTCATAAATATCCTTTATAATATTATGTACAGTGAGGTCAATAGGTATTTGATCACCCTGTGATTTTGCATTGATAAGAAAATCATACAATATTATTTCCAGATTTTTTTTTTTTTAGATTCTGTCTCTCACAGTGGAAATGCACCTATGATGAAAATTTCAGACCAGTCCATGATTGTGGGAGAACTTGCAAAATCACAGGGTGATCAAATACCTAACCTGACCTAACTGTATGCATAGTAACTCCTAGTGATAATGGTTGTATAAATCTGGTTGTAATACACCTCATACGCTATTATATCTGCTGGAACTGCCTATATAGCTAACTGTTTATTTCATTTAATTATTTAACTACTCAACTACTTATACTGAAATATGAAGGGTTTTACCAAGATCAATAATCCAGAGGTCAACCTTTGCATTTAGTTTACTTTACTGAATAGTCAAAATTAAGTCAAATTTTGAATTTCTAAACGTACTCCAATTATATTACAGTATAAAGTGTAACACGGTCGCTGTGCTTTAGCTTTTACGTGTCCTTTCCAGTATTTTAGCTAATTTTAGTAAATATTGACTCTTGGATTGATTTTGAGCAATTTAGGGTGCGCAGCTCATGGGACTATGCAAGGCAGGGTCGTCCTTTCCCCTGAGTCTAGCCTAGAGCCGACTGCATACCCTGTTAACCCTCCTCCTGGAGGGATCTGACCTCGGGTCTCAAAGTGGGATGTGGAGTGGGTGGGGATAAGTGAGCAGGTCCTGCTGCTTTTTGGGATCCTTCCATTGGGCCCAAAATAATAACACTAATAGCCACAATCGAAAGCTTCATTTAATCACAAAACATGTATTTATTGTTGGTAACAAGGTTCAGAATCAGAGGTGTGGTATCTACATGTTGGATGTTTGACAAAACCACACCCTAACAAACAAGATAGAAATGTTCTCGCTGCCACAAAACCAATCACAAAAGCCTCTGCTGCGTCACCTCATCCTGACCAACAATGTTAATGAGCAAATTAAGTAACAGTCAAAACAACAGACAGTACACACCTACACTGCCACAACAGACCATGGCACATATTTTTTTCTCTCTTTTTTGTGCAGGTTCCTCTTGACTTGATGTCATGGAGGACTCTGGGACCAAAAGATGGCATATTTGTGAAAATCACTGAACGAAGCAAATGAAGTTACATCCAAACCATACGCTGTGGGTTCACTGCACATTGAGTCATAAACAGAAGAGTTACTGTGATTAATGTAATGAATTAAAGTGCGGCAGACGAAGTAGACACACACATGATGAAAGACAAGTGAGAAAAGACAAACAATCTTCTCTTCTACACAGGGTGATGTTTCACTTTCTAGTTTTTACAGTGACACCAACCAGAAACAGAAGTGTACAGGAGAGACTTGAAACCAGCACAAATGACTGTGAAAACATGCAAATGGTTCAGGACCGTCAGCAGATATCCTAAACCTGGAACACATAATGAATGAAGAGTCTTAAATGGGAGAGGTATAATGAACTGTTTTGGTTTGGTTGATGAAATTAAATTCTTGCGATGACGATGCAAGACGATGACGTAGTTTGCCGGGTTGTTGTTCTACTAACCCGTTTTCTTACTGCTGTTTCAACAATATTGTTGCTTCAATAAAAGCTGGGTTTTATGGGCTTAATGAGTGGAAACTATTCATTAATGTATTTGTCATGCAGACACAGTAATTAGAAGCACATTCTTATGTTTCATTTAGAGTTAATTTTCATCCAGAAAATAATGCGTTACTGCGATAAGTAATTGGCGAAATGAACATGATGCACAGGCAGACTGACGGCGAACTGTAAAGTACTGGATATCATATTTAAAATACAATCTCAACCCACCATGCTTTTGCAGAGGCTTCACTTTTAGGCCATAAGTCCAGCCCAGGACAGTCTACAGCTGACAAACTGACTGACAGTCCAGGACAGTCTACAGCTGACAAACTGATTGACAGTGGATTTCATGTGAATGTAGACAGAATTAATGTTGTTGAAGACAACAGCTTCCTTAAAGATTCGAACTGACTATGCACACGATTTACAAGCTGTTCTACAGTCAAGACACAGTAATGACTGAAATCCACCATCTATATGAAGTACTTTGAGTTACAGTTTTTCTTTTTTTGACATCCAAATAATCGAATTAATAGTCCCATTATTTGGATTATTTGTCTTTCTGTTCCAGCAAGACTGAAAAATCTCAGCTTTTCTAAAAAAAATAAATCATGAGTAATTATGGTTAATCCATAGCTGTAATATGTTTATCAAATATCACTTAAAAAACATACATTTGGATTTTATCTTTTATCTATTTTTGATTTCATTACTCTTTAAGAAAGAGTGCAAGTTGCTTTTTTTAATGTGTTTGTAATGAATAACTAAAGAAAATACACCTGCCTTTGTTTACTAGAAGACATCCAAAAAAGGTTTTGAAATAGACCTGTAAAAAAATTAAATCAATTATATTCACCGCAAATACCAATGAACATTTGAGTGACCTGATAACAAAATAATTGGCACGGAGGTCAACTATTTTTCAACCTTTCACATGAAAATGTTTCTGCCGCAAAGCTGTCACTTCACAAAATAAGGTCAAGGACACTTGCTGACACGGCTATTAGCAAACAGTATTTGCCAGTGAAGGATACATCCTCATCAGGTCTTAGCAGTATTTAATAAGGTACTCCGGATAAATCTGTTGTTTTTCAAAGATGACAAAGATGCCAGGGTCATCTTCACGATCAACGCAGCTGTCATAGAAATTTCCACCGTTTACTTTGGCAGGAGGTCGGACATAGCTGCTCGTTCCTCTGACGTATTCCCCCACCAGGACCAGAGCAACAAACATGGTCTTGGTATTTTCGGTTGCCCTGACGTATCTGTCTGAGTAGGACGCATCTCTGGCAAAGTAACTCCCTGAAAAAATAGAATATTTAAAGTTTATTCACTTTTTTTCTTTTTTTTTTTTTTTGTGGAGTAAACAACAAAGATGTAGGAAGAATCCAAATGGCAATGGTGTGATGTGAATTCCACCAAAAACACGTCATCATGTGTAGGGTGTTAATAAATATATGCCAAAACAAAACATTGAATCACACATGCAATAAAACAACACCAGGTAAAAGGCTGAAATACGTGACAAAACTGCAGTATTGGAGCAAATTTACATAGAAAATACTAATGACAACAGTTGATCACAGGGAACAACTCACACTTTTTGACTTCATGTATAATTCAACCAATTACTTGCATCCTGACACATGCAGTGGGATCGTTTTCTAAAGACTTCATCTGTTATACTTTATCCTTATTGACACTCAGTCAGCAGACATGGGAGATGATGGATTCCTAGAAAATTCCTAGAACTGCAGAGTTCTTAAAATCAGTGGAAAACAGATGAATTGCTGACATCCGTGTACAACTTTAACGCACCATTAGTTTTAACACAGTGTAGAGACACATCGGGGTAACTGTGAATCTGGGGGGGGTTCCTGCCCCCATCTCCCCTTTCACTAGTGCCATCTGTGCCCATGACTGCTGCTGAGACAATTACTAAAATCGTAATGCTCCGTAGATTCACAAAAGACTTCATGAAAAAACCTCAAACAACTCCATTTGAGAAAAGCCACTGTTTTTTTCCAATGACTTAGAAACTTCTGTCCCATTTCTGGAATAGAATAGAATAGTCTTTATTGTCATGGTAACATGGGGGTACAACGAAATTGAGGGTGTTCCCACAGAGCCACTATGCACCACAACACGAGGAAAAAGGAAAAAAAAAGACTTTACCTTTGCCGTAGGTCACACCATGAACGCCACACATCCTCCAATCAAAGTTGTGCTCACAGATTGCATCGATCAGAGAATCGTCAGTTCCGTGGAACAAATACTGCTGATTCACAGCTTTTCCATTGTTCCTCTTTGCCATCTGCTCCTTTTGCCTTAATATGTAGAGAGTACTTTTTTATAACCATAGACCAATTGATAGTGCAACATTGTAGGTTTGGGTGCAACAGTTACCACTGAAAGACTTTCCACAGTGAGGGGTTCTGAATCCTCTGGATGCTTTTGACTTCCTTTAGAGGCATAGTGCGCTTGAACAACATCCTGATCATTTCATAGTCCTTCGCAGACTTGGAGAGAGGAACAAGCTGACACGTGAACAGAAAGAGTAGAACGACACAGTACAAAGTCAAACGTTCACAACAGAACACAGAAGGGAAAAGAGGTACAATCACGCGCCAAAACATGGGCTGTAAAACATACCTTGTACCCAATATCAGGCTGAGCATTCTTATCCCAGTAGGACGGGAGAGTGTCAGCTGAGCTGGAGCTGGAGCTGTGTGACGACCCACTACAAACATAAGAGACCAACAGTCAGAAAAAAAAACTCTCCTAACATTGTACAGCTGACACATTTGTACACTATTTGGAAACGTCTGTAGAATACTTCACCCTGGTACACGTAGTTCTTAAGTATTTCTTGTTGTTCTACAACTGTAAGGTGAATATCACATTTCGTCCACGGGGCTTGAGTTTGACATGTGTCCAAAGACTCAACAATGTAGTGGACTATTTGTCTAATTCCTAAGCCACTCGACCTAAAATCCTGTGGGAAACACTGTATCGAATGCTCCTTTTTTTACTCCACACCTTCATTATTTATGAAATTATTTTTCTATTTTTTTATTATTTTTATTATTTATTATATTTTATTATTATTTTTAAGTTTTCCTCATTGAAAATTGAGGAGAGGAGATAGTGTTTCCTTCTTTCCTTTAAATTCAAACTTTCCCTGTTCTTACGTATGTGAATGTGCGTTAACTTGCACGTATGAATATGAATTCACATATTCATATGAATGAATATGTTTGTACACCTGTGTACAAACGTGTGCGTGTGTTGCTTTTATTATGTAAAGCACTTCGAGCTATAAAAAGTGCCATATAAATAAAGATTGATTAACTTATTGAGTCTGCCTCTATTATGAACACATTATCAACAGATACTTTGTTCGTACAGTTTGTTGACCCTTCTCACTTGTTTCAGAAATAGGTTTACAGCCACCAGCGCCAGCCGACATGGTCACAGCTGCTCAGCAGTTATACTTGTTTTCATGTAAAATGCACAGCTCGTACATTTATCTCTTTAACCTTCATCTTGTGTTGGGGTTGGCACCGACCCGTTTTAAATTTTAAATGCATAAAAGAATAAAAAATGTGTTTATTGCATCAAGGCTTTTTGACTTGGTCAGGAACCTCTATTTCAACAAAATAAAAAAAATAAAAAATCTTTTCACTAAATTATAAGATTCTCTGGTGGAAATTATGACCTTTGGGAGGAGGAAGACAATGTGGAGTATCATCCAGAAGACAGACACATCTGGTGTGAAGATGTCCTCATGATAATATCTTAACGTCAATCTTCTTAACATAATAAAACCTTGTCGTTTAATAGAGGAGAATTAATTTACAACTGTTGTGTGACATCAAGCAGTCAAAACACTTACGTGAGTTCTGTGATAAGAGCTGAAAGTGTAATTTCATAAAAACACTGTCATCACCTCCTCTTCTCTCTTTGAGACAACATTTTATGATGTGTAAAACAGCACCGCTCTAAATGTCAAGTGAATCAGTGTTGAAAACATGGTACTGCACTCTGTTGTCTGTGAAAAAGCCAAGCTGAGTTGGCTTTGCTTTATCAAAAATTTTACCCAAGCCACAACACTGTGATGGACCAAACAAGACTGTGTGTGTGGGGGGGGTGGGGTGCTGGGGGTACCTCTGGATCTTCATCTTCACATCTTGAAAAGACACAAAGCGTGGTCTCCGTCTGACTTCCCTCTTCGTCTTAAATTTGATGTTCTCTTGATACATTTGAGGGAAACCTGCTCCTCCTTTGAAGTGGAGAACATACTGATGTTTGTCAGCAGTAAATGGAATTTGTACATCCTTGTCAGCCAGGAACACGTTCTCCAGAGTTTCCGAAGTGACAGATGCCCCCGCAGCATCGTCCTAAAGAAGAACAAAAGTGCAGAGAGCAGAATCTGAAGAATTTGTATTTTACCATCAAATATAAGGACAAAGGACTTGAACAAGGACATGTCACTGACCTGCCCATACTCCTGCCATTGTCCAGACTCATCCTTCCAGTACCAAAGCCATTGAGTCGTGAGGATGAAGTGAGGTGGTCTCGATACAGAAGAGGCCGTGGACAGTCGTCGAACAGGAGACCCTCTGATATTCATCGCCATAAAATCCACCCCATCCACAGGGGGACTTGCAAGACGGAAAACCCGAAATGTAAATACTCAATATTTTTAATTTTTAATGTAAATTAACATTTTAATCAACATTATATATATTTATTAACTAAAAATCAAATATCTCTCTTTCACCTTTGTACACGCAAAAAACTGAAAATCCCTGACAAGGAAGATTGTTGAGTTGTGCCGCTTGTCTCATTCCCAGGGATACAGTAGGCTTTCTCAATCTCTTCCATATTAGGCAAATCATTCCAGGTCTCACCGTTGGTGTCCAGGACCTGCCACCTGTATGGTAAGTGCCAGTGGTCATAGACGCACTTCTCTGGGAAGAGGAAGAGGAAACATTATTCTAAAGGAAAACATTTTTTTACACACAAATAATTTAACTACATTTGTACATTGTTACCATTGAAGCTGCATTTTCTGAGAATAAAGAACAGGCATATTTTGTTCTTATCAGAATCAGTCATGGGTTTAGATTCAGGGACACCGGAAGTGGTCGGCTGAGAGGGAAAATTCCTTGTAGGAGACGCTGCAGAAGACAGACTGTCTGTTACATTCAAATATAACTCTTATAGAATAATGTGAGAAAATATGAATAAGTACGTTGTATTACCAGGAACAACAGGAGCCGGTTTGCTGGTAATGATGCTCTTATTTCTGTAGATGGCTGGAAGGTTCATTATATTCTCCTTACTAAAGCCGTGGAACATCTTCATTCCCTGAGGGTTTATGTTATGGCTTCTCTTGCATGAAGCGCCAAACTTACAGTCACCCTGGATATAGTGCTGGCAGACATGGAGCTTGGTGCAGGACGTGCTGAACTTGCAGGAACCATGCTCACTGTTGCCTTTGTTGTAGTGCAGGCAAATCTGCACAGGTATACACAGAACAGCGACCACATCGTTGCAGTCATTGTTATATGTACAGTGTAAATTCCTACCTCCATCTTCTACTGAATGCAAACCCACCTCAGGGAGCAGGTACGGATCATTCTGCAACAACAGCTGGAAGAGCTGTTTTTCTGTTAAGTCTTGAAGACCATAGCTCTTCAAAAGCTGTGCATTGTGTGGAGTAGCCAGACTGTGAGGACTTTTGCACTTAAACCTTAAAATTAAATAATTAAGAAAATAAAATTAAAAGAACAAAGAAATGTCACGTTTTTTTATTTTTGAGTCTTTGTATTGTTGTCTCAAACCGTTCATTAAATCAAATTATTCCAATCTTACAAATGTTTAGTAAATACAACACAAACTGAATGGTGCCCAAGTAAAAAGTAGAGATTTCTATAACTATGTGATCTTATATAATATAAATAATAGGAAGTAATTAGACCAACTGCATCCATAACAGTAGGTGAATTCATTTTTACATGTTAGAGGAAAATAGATAATTTATTTGAGTGATGTACAAATGCTGTGGCTCTCAGCAACATGCAGTGTATATGGTTTATTTTAAGTGTCAGATTTTGATGTTTTTAGCTGAGAGCCTCACAATGTCTGATCAATGAAAATGATTTAGATTTGTGATCACTTTATCATGTCTAGGTAAACAGCTGACATATCTTGACCTAATCCCATATGTGTGTATTGGTGGACCACCCTCAATAAACAGATATCACCCCTCTAGGCCATAAGGTGAACCACAGCATCGTTTCATCTCGCTCCGACGTCTGGGAACTACACGATCTCAACAACATAAATAAGAACGAGTTACGTTAAACTTACAGCAAAATATCCTGCCCGTTTTTTATATCGATGCATTTTATAAAGAACTAGCGTCTTCGGGTGGCACTGTTCGACACGTGATCGTGCTACACCAATCGAGTAGCTGATGTCAACACTTCCGGCAACACGGCTTCCTCCGTGGTTCTACTTAACGTTACTGATAAAGAGTCTTCTAAAGCGGGCCAAATGGATTCTAAACAGTGCTTTATACATAGCCGCATGCACGAAGCACAACGAGGCAAATAGACGATAAGGTGAACTTTCTCTGTTAAGTCATTTTGATCAATAAAAGGAAGTAATCAATGACATGGACCATTTGTTTATTCATTCGTTCATTTATTCGCTCCTAACTAAAAACAACACCGATCAATCTTAAAGAACTTTATTATACATACAGTATGTACAATATATAAAACTATACAAACAGCATAAGAAAATGATTGGTAATCTTAACCAGTCATTTTGCCTCCATCAGCACTGCAAAAAATGCATCGATATAAAAACGGGCAGGATATTTTGCGACGAACTTTATTTCGTTCTTATTTATGAAGTTGAGATCGTGTAGTTCCCAGACGTCGGAGCGGAATTCAATTTCCAAAGGACTTTTCGTGGTTTACCTTACGGCCTACTCACAGCTTCAGCACACACAAACAGTCCAGGATGAAAGCCACCCCCCCCAAAAAAAAAAAGAAAAACTAAGTGCAAGTTCAACTTTATCCATGTCCACTCGGCATCGCTGCATGTCACACAGTTGCCCAGCAGTTTGGGTGTTTCTTACTAAAGACAAATACTATGTGTATGAGAGGCTGCTCTAGGCCTTGACTACCATTTAGAAAACACTGGGCCGAAAAGTAGCAAAATGGCTACGACTTATAGAACAGTACAAAGTACAGAGGGGAAAACACTTACAGCAGTTGATTTAATTCCCAGATAACAACTCGTATGAAATATACTACTTTAGTGATAATAATAATACTGTATTGTACAGTTTGAGCTCGGTCCATAGTCAAACAGTGACTTAAAACATTACCCTTTATTTAAACGGAAATGGTTTCTATTTCCTTAAATAAAATGTCGACTTATAAACTTTAACGTCAACAAACTATTGCACAATATTCAGAGAATGGGACAATAACTATAAGGGATATAAATTTGGAACTCACCCAAAGGTGCAGTCGCCGCAAGCATAATACCTGCACAGGTGTAAACAATCACACTGCGCACATTCCGCAAATTTCTTCTGGCAGATGCGCAAACTGGTCTTAGCCACCAGCAGACTGTCGGGGCTGAGGCACTGACCGGGGGTCGCTTTACTACTACCGGGCATGATGGTTATTTTACTGTCTTCGAGTAGCAGGGCCCGGTCCAACACAGCGCCAGGAAAAGTGTTGGCGATCGCTTCTCTCAGGCGCTTGTATTTTAAACTTCCCCCGTGGTCGCACAGAGTTGAGGTGATAAAAGTGGAGATAGAGGAGGTCATCCTGAACGAAGTCCGACCCTGTGGCAGATGAAGCTGCGGAGACTGACTGAGGACTGGACTCTAAAATGCAACACTGACGTCGCTGTTGACAACTGCTGGGTAGAAAACGAAACTTACAAGTGTCTCACAATATCAATAAATGCTTTTGTCATTTTAAACTGTCTCATAGTATACTATTTCATATTATTAGAAACAATAAAAAAGCACATACTCTCAATGAAAATATATGTGATTACCGGAATACTATCTTAATGTAAATCTGTCTGTCAGAAAACTTATAATATATTGGACAAAAGTCAATAATAAAAGGAAACTATGTCGTGATAATGAATAATAAATGTGATAATAAATGTAAATGTAAATAATGAGAAATGATTTAAATGAGGAAGTATAATTAATATAAATAAATATTCAAATCCCAATACTACTCAAGTGTTAGCAAATACATGTTAGACATTACCTAAAAGTCTGAATGTTATTGTACATATAAATGATGTGAGAATTCAGATTGTTTCTATTGCGCAGTCTTTAATTATTCACAAGTTTCTGATTTTAAATAGCCGCCTGAGGGCAGCGCCTAGCAACCAGTTCAGCGTGCGTGTTTACCCTAACAACCATGGAACTGGAGGTCATGCAAGAAAAACATCAGACTTTCTTAGATAAGGATGAAAAACAACTCGTATTCAAACAAGTCCAAGACCTAAGGTAAAAGAATAGTCTTCAGCACAGTAAGCCATTGGTAAGCAATATCTAGCTTTATTAAGCTGCTTGTTTATGTATCATAACGGATAGCAAGCTAATGTGAGCTAACAACTCTTTCCTTACCAGACTGAAGCTTTCTTTTCTTCTCTGTCTTCCAAGGTCTTCTATTGATACCCTGCAGGTGGAGAATGACTTGTTTGAAAGTTTCATCAGTCGACTAGAGCCACTTGATTTGGTATCTCAGACTGGAGAAGAAGGACCAGGACCAGGACCAGGACCTGCAGGAGGCTCACAGCTAGAGAATATAGTAAGGAAACAAGATGAACATACCCACAGATTTAATATCCCAGTGTGTTGAACACTTTTCAGGTCAAGTACAAACACTGAGATTTTGGGACATGGTGATAATTGGGTTTAGATACATTGCAAAATGTAACAATGACCTTTGTTTAACATATTTTAATGTTCATATGTAAATGCATGACTTTTTATGTCTTAGGGCTTTGGGTGGAGACGGAGGTCCCGTAACTCAATCTCAGACCGACTTAAGCAGCTAAGCTTTGAACAGAAACTTTACGTGGTTAACAAAGAAGGAACAGAGACACAACATGACCATGAAAACCTCAAACACAGATATGAGAGAATGCAAGACAACTATAAGGTTGGTTTGTAGTACACAATGTGAACAAAGTACACTCAGGTTGGACATTTCTCCTCACTGGCTCACGCTGTCTCTCCAGGCCTCCTTGAAGGAGTCGGAATTGCGTCTGGCAGAAATCAGGAGAGCCAAGAAAGAGTTTGAAAGCAGAGTGGTCAAACCTGTGAAGGAGAACAGGCTGGAGGTGAAAGAGCCAGAGAAGGTGCTCCAGTTTATTGCAGACAAATTGAAGGTAAAATAAATAACATAAACATAAGCAATGGATTTTGTTAGAGTTTTGAAGATTTTGAATTTTCTTTGTATTCAAAGGTCTACTTAATGCTTTTTTTAAATTCAGGTGCATTTTTAATACTACAACCCAGTGTGGTATTTTAAAAAACTTGGCTAATTACTGGTAATTAATGGTAGCATTACATTACATCACAATCTACTAGTTCATCACAAACAGCATGCTGGTATGTCATGAGGAATTAAAATAAAAAAATAAACATCTCTTTTTCTTTCGGCTTTATCCCTTTCTTTCAGGGGTTGCCTCAGCGAATCATTGATTTCCATCTCTCCCTGTTCTCTGTATCTTCTACTCTGACTCCAACTATCTGCATGTCCTCCCTCACTGCATCCATATATCTCCTCTTTGGCCTTCCTCTCTTTCTCCTACCTGGTAGCTCCATCTCTAACATTCTTCTCCCAATGTATCCACTGTCCCTCCACTGCACATGTCCAAACCATCTGAAGCTGGTGTCACTAGCTTTTTCTCCTAACCTTCCTGTCTGTGTTGTCCCTCTAATGACCTCATTCCTGATCCTGTCCATTCTTGTCACTCTGCCACCTCCAGCTCTGCCTCCTGTCTTCTGCCTATTGCTACTGTCTCTAAACCATACAATAAATATATAAAATATACATTATATATATCCTCTATATAATGTGACACTGCTGATGGTATTTACTATTATTACTGATTGTTATGAGGTTAGGAGGTGCAGGGGAGGCGGGGGGGCTGGACTCACTGGACAGTACCTACAGTACTTTCAATGGTCAACTTTGTATGTGGCTTCTCTCCCGTCCATACTCACTCACCTACACAGATCACCCAGCTGGGGAAACTAAATCTGATGATCCAGGCTCTAAAGATGCAAGAGAGGAAGATCCAGCAGCAGCTTCATCGCCAGAAAGAATTAGGAAAATCTGACTACGAGGTAATGTGTTGTTGGTGGGTCTGGTCCAACTACGTCAGTAGGAGTCCTTTCATCTTCTCACTTGACTTATGTTATGATATTGCTGGTGGTGTGTCATGGGCAGGAAATCTTTCCAGAGTACAGCGAGCGCAGGACTGAGAAAAGTCGAGATGAACTCCAAGTCAGTAATCTGAAAGTTCAGCGTGTCCTCAGTTCACATAAGGTAGCACCGTTGCAAGTGAAAATCTTTCCACTGGAGAGTAAAGTGTGTGTATTTTTAATGTGTACAACCTTTTACTTTCTTTGTGTGTGTGTGTGTGTGTGAGAGATCAGGAGAAGCTTCAGAGTGTGACTGAGATGTCTGCAGAGCTGAGCAGTGACATCACCAACAGAAAGCAAATGTTGTTAAAAATAGAGGAGGAGATACAGCATGTGCAAGAGGTTGGCCATTAGACAATTATTTTTGTTTTTTCATGATGTCATCAACACGGAACTCTAGGCACAGGGTTAGGAATTTCGATGGCTTTAACTGAGTGAATCTTCTCTGTACAGGAATGTTTAATGGCTGAGGCCCTGAACCAACAACTGCAGCGTCAGATGGCAGAGTACCAGGTTCCTGGTGTGAATGACTACATGGAGGCCAAGGACAAAAAGAAGAAGCTGCAGCAGAGTGTTCACACATGGGGAAGGAAGGTTGGGGTTGCTGAGGTACATCAACAGTTATATTTTTCGTCTTCTTCTCTCGTTAACCGTTACTTATAGGAATAAGTGTATTATATGTATTACATCAGTGGTTCTTAAACTTTTTATACTTTTATACTGCAGCATAGGCCTTCTCTATTAGCTTCCTATTTCATAATCTCACAAGTAGCTACACCTTTTCTAAATGTGCAGCAGATTTATTCAATTGAAAATGTAAATGAAAAATGTGAATTTTCCCCGCGTACCACTAGATGGCGCTCGCGTACCACGTTCTGAGAACCACTGTATTACATTATTTTAGATGACAAAAGCCACTTTTGTGCGACGCTATTCAAAACAGAGGCCTCTTTCTCCTGTTTTACCAGATGACCTTAAAGAGAAACAGCAAACAGAGAGTCGCTCTTACCCCAGCTAACAGTGCTGCAGTTGGACCCAGGTCTGACGGGGACATCAGTCCAGTCAGACTTCCATATCTACAGTAACAGATCACAATCCATGAAAAGACTCAAAATGACTAACATGGTTAAATAAAAATAAATAAATAAACACTTCTGTTTGTTTTTTGTAACGTTTGGACTGAAGTTTAGTTCTGATGTTGAACTTGTGCTCGAAAACATGTTTAGACAAAGTTTAGAAGATTCATATACTGTATATATATATAAATATATATACATACATACATCATTTTTTGTTACCACAGAATTAGTCGTTGATCAAGTGCAGCATAAGAAAATTCCAAATCCACATCCAAACTATTTTCTTTATTAAAAAGAAATCCTCAGATCTTCCAAATAACTATAATGTTATGACGTTACATGCTATATGTACATATATATATATACATATATATATATACACACACATATATATATATATATATATATATACAGTACATGACGGTGCGAAGCCTCACTGGATTTATTATTACGTACTCATGTCACATTTGTGTGTTGGAAAATATCACTTATTCTCAATCACTCCTACACTACATTTTCTCACAAAGGCGGCATTGGACATGGAAACGCAACAGAATGTTCCAGAAAGTTCCTCTCAGACATACGTAAAAGGCACTTTCACAGGTACATACTATAGATGTAGCTTTAACCGGGACAAAAGCACACAATTCTATACATCTGGCTTCATACTGTCAGAGGGACATCAACTGTATACCTGTGGATATATGACTGTACAGTATTTGCGCTAAAGACATTTCTACCAAGATAGACAACAAATATTATAAAAAATAATAAACATTAGTAATTCAGATATCACTTAATGGTGGTTTAAATTCACACAAAAAGTTGAGTCACAGAGAGAGAGAGAGAGAGCCAACCTGCTGCTGGAGAGTAAAATATATTGCAAGTACTTTTGTGTGAGCCAAACATTCCCAGCACATGCATCCTGTAAGTCTGAAAATATTTTAGTCGAGAAATATCGTTGACTTAAAACACACACATACAAGGTTAGGGCTGTGTATTTCTACACCTTGAGCTAATATTCTAACGTGGAAATATTGCTTATTGAAAATATTACTTGACCTGAACACCTGTGATCTAAATGGGTGACACCTGTTCCCTTATGCTGCCACTTAAAGGAGAAGTTTTGGCTGTTTTGAACATACACATATAGCATAGTGCTGTTGGGCAGAATGATTGATTGCAATCGGAATCTTTGTCTGACATTTACTGGTTGTTTCCAGTGTGGCCTGCCTGTTACAAAACAAAGAAATTCTGACATTTGGAGTTCCAAGTATCATTAAAGAACCTTTTTTGTGGGATATTGTGGAAGGACAGATCAAACAGTTATACACCTCTGTTTCCCTCAGTCATGTATTAGGTTCATAAAGGAAAGATTCAGGATCCTATAAGAAAGGATCCATCTGCACCTTTGACTTAAGAGTCATTCTTGATAACAAGGACTGAGCCTGACAGAGCGTGGTGTTCCGCTTCTCCCATGGCTCAGGAGGAAAAGCTGAGACATGGTAGTGGAAGTAGAACTGGGCTTTAAAAAAACCTCCTCTCTCTGGAGCTTTTACATTACGATAGTCAGAAGTGACTGAGGGAAAACGTCGAATGTGACGACCTGAATATACACTACATCTGATCTACTCTTCCACAATCAGTGTTAATGTAAAATGGTGTTTAACAAGATAAGAGGTTATAATTAGGATTTTGAACTATTTGTCTTTATTTATTTTCTTCTTCCCCTAAATCACTTTCAGGGTCCAAGGTTGAATAAAGGCTAATCCCAGTGGCCATCAGGTGAGGGTCGGGTACACACTGTCCAGTTCACAGGTCCAACAGAGGGCCACAGATAAAAAAAACAATCAACCATTTAGCGTGAATTCAGAGTGTGAACCTGTGAAAGAAAACAGGAGAAAACCCACACTCTCACCAGAACACTTCAACCAATTACCACCTGATCTTGTTACTATAAGACTACAGCACTGACTACATTTCCACTTTTTGACCAAAATGATATTATTATTGGGTGTTAAACAGTCTGTCCCCTGATAATTTCAGTGTGAGAAAAAATGTCAACACAACAGCACTACAGCGTGTGTTAAACAACCCCACTTCTCATTAAAGACACCGAAGTTCCAAATGACAATTTCATTCATTCAACAACCTGACCTGACCATGACACATGACTAAGACTATTTGAACCGAGTCCACTGCTATTTAAAAAAATAAAAGACATCTTGGCAAAGTAAACAGATGAGGCAGAGTGAGCACATCAGGTTTGTATACTAACAGTCATCAGGTCCATGGCCACTGGCAGCAGCCCTTCAGGGCACAGCCCTGAGTGTACACACAGTCACTATGAAGAATCCATGCTTTACATTGAGATAGTATTATCTTTGGGTATATTATTAAAGCAAAACAAGGCAAAATACAAATAAGCACTGGCATGTGTTTCACAGCAGACGTTGTTCTAACTGTTAGCAGGAGATGATTCATCATCATAACTTAACACACTACTCCCTCTGGAATAAACACACATATAGTGGCATAATTCATTAGGCATATTACGGCACTACATATCCCTTCATCAATAATAAATGCAGGACTAACAGGACGCATTAAATGCATGTGGAAGTAGTGGTTTAATCCAGTCCTCCTCTCTCGTTCCAGGCAATAATGAAACTGTGTTAATGTCACTGTGGCTGAGCAAACGTAGCAGAAAGTGACAGAGGGTGAGTCACTACAGCTAATGAAGAAAAAAAAGAAAGAAAAAAGAGTACCGTTGTTTGTCAAAGGCTCATCAGGCCTTCATTCCTCATCCAACCTTCAAACCACATCTGTTCCGGAGGTCACAGCAAATTAAGTGTATTCTACATGTGGAGTCAGAGTTGTCAGAGTTTGGGCTGTGCTCAAAGTCACTAAGGCCTCTCCAAAGCAGATTTCTGAGGTGACACCACTGCACCTTGGTCTCCATCCCTTTTTCTCTAATTCCTTTCTAGCTTCAGTGTTAAAAGGCAGGAGCTACATGCACCACCACAACTCATGACCGTCCGTAAACTAGTTTTAATATACACTCTTCAAGGAAGTATTTATAATCACAAAATCAGAAAAAAAACTATGTTTAGATCGTAGTAATCTAAGCATACTACACACCAGGGCAGTAATATTGACTATGTTGTGTTTCACTGACTGATGTCGTTACTCCCTAACTACTAACTCTGTCTTCTAAAACTCACCAAAGTCAAATACCACTCTATCCTGTCTATGTCGGTCTACATACGTAGCATGTCTGCAGCACTTCTATGACTCTGCGGAAACTCTGGACTCCCTTCCAGAGGTTACATGGTGCAGGACTTGTCCAGAGGATCTTGAGGAGACACAGCTGACGGCTGTGCAGCCTGGTTGGACTTTGGCAGGACCATGGGCTTGGGCCTCAGGGTGGGGGGTTTGAGCTGCACTCCCATGCGGGGGGTCACGGCAGGCTTGAAGGTGCTCATGGTCTCAGTCGAGGAGCTGGTGCTGCGACGAATGGGTGGCTCAGTGTTGGCAGTGGACCTCAGCATGATGCCGTGGATGGGGCTGAGGGACTCACTGGAGCTGGCTGGAGTGGGGGCTCCGCCGCTGCTGCCGGAGTTCTGCCTCTGCTCCAGAGTGTCCAGCACCACATCAGGGGCGTGCTTGGCAGAACTCTGACGCTCCAGCTCACGCAGCTCATTCAGAGCAGTGTTCATGGTTTCTTCTATGTCCTGTGGCAGATAAAGAGAGTGTGAATGCCAAATGAGAATTTAGTTGTTCTGAATAAAACCTGAATGACACTGACACGACTGTCGCTTCTGAGTTTTCTTTCAATGTTTAGCAACTTCGTGAACAAATAACTGATTTTATTTTTTATGGCATTTTTGACAGAGTACCAACCTTTTAGGAGACGTGAGTATTTATGAAAAGGGGAAAAAATCAATGTCAACAAATGAACCACACAAAGGTTTTACAGACAGAGAAATGTCTCCGCCTGTGTGCTACTGATGTTGTCAGAGTGAATGTATGAAATGGACTGTATGTACTGTATAGTCATTTAAGAAATCTCCAAATAGAGAGTTAATCACAGTTTAAGATGTGGCCTTTGCTTTAGAACAAGCATAATTTCAGCCCCAATAATTCAGGAATAGGTGAGAAAATTTGAAAAAAGGCCACCTACGACTTTCAAGAATCCCCAAAACAATACTTGTTTTTCATTGGGATACTTGAGAATTCCAATTAATAATGAGGGTATTAAGAGACCAGTAAATGTGTTGGTCCCAGTGTCAGTGTCTGCCTGTGAACCTTGTCTGTTGTGTGAATTCACCACATAGACAGTTGCAGCCAGAGGAAGCAGGAGACAGGGACTGACTATGTTTTTACAGGGCGGGGCAGAGCTTTGATGGTGGAGGGAGCTGCGGTCGGGTCGCCGCTCGTCCCGCGCTGACCTGTGCGATGCTCTCCGGGTCCAGTGGCTTGCCTCCATGGTGATGGTGGTGATGATGGTGGTGATGAGCATCTGTAAAGCCTGTGTACTGGCCGGTGGAGGTGGAGCGGCGAATCGGGGGGCTCTCCATCTTTTTCAAAGACTCGTGACGGCTGATGTTAGTCAGGCTGCCATGACCGGTGCGACGGCGCCGTTCGGGGCTATCCATGGGCATGTGGTTGCGGCTCCGCAGCATGTCACGCGGACTGAAGTGGCCAAGAACTGGGGAGCCCATCACAGGGGTGCCACCATGTCCACTGTGACCCTGCTGGGAGGTGTGCACCATGCAGTGGACATCAGTAGGCCGGGCGGGTGGCCTTCGAGAGGGTGGCTCGGATCTCTTCTTGTGCCTGTGGAGATAAATATACAGGAACAATTAAAAAAGGACCAAACAAGAACTGGGATATTTCTTCTTTGTTGAACCCAAATGTGCTCAAAATAACAATACAAATGTTATGCAACAAAATTAGGTTAAACCCTTCGCTTTAAGAGTATCGAAAAAGTGAAAAATGAACAGATGCACAGAAACACTAACCAAATAGCAGTACAGGCCTCAGTTTACCTTGAATTCTGATTGTATCAAGTTCAAACTTCAAATCTCTCAGTAACTACAAGGATCAGAGTGTGTATAGGATAAGACAGAAGACATTTTTGAAAATGTACATGAATATTAAAAAGTCAAGGCTCTGATGTTGGTGGTGGCACAGTGGTTGGCAAATCTTAGCAGAAAACAACTGCAGGAACTACTTACTACCTAGAGGAGGTGCCGTCGGCCTTGATATTATTAGTCCTCATATGGAGCAGGGTTTTACAACCATGAACTGCAACTCATTCTAGGCTGTCATCAGAGAGACCTTCTATTCTACAGTCTGGGCTAACTATAAGCCAAATCTCAAGAAATTACATATTCATCTTCTCTTTGAAATGAATTGACTATAATTATTAAATGTAACTGAACTGCCATCTTCACAGACTGTCTATAATTATGGCAGATATTCTTGCCTTGAGTCCTGCCTGCCTGGCGTACAGCCATTTATAAATAACATAACAGGGGGAAAAAATCTAAATAAAGATCAGTTAAAAGATTCAACACCAGCAGGGACTGTCAAAATGAAGGCGCAGAAGAGTGAGTGTTGTGTGTGTGTGTGTGGGGGGGACGGGGGACGGAGGGGACGGAGAAATCATCTGAGACCTGCTGACAGGTGGAGGGTGTTGTAGATTAAAAGGATGATGTTTGACTAAGTCATTCAGATATGCTTTTCATCCGCACGTAGATACCTGCAGTGGTGGACAAACTGTCTCCAGTCTGAATCATCAACATCACAACAGTGGAGAAGAGAGGAACGGGTGAGTGTGGCTGTGAATAAATAAGGTCAAGTGTTTGGCAGCAGCTGGGAGGAGGTGTTTCAAGGTCGCAGGAGAACAGCGGCAGAAAAACGTCAGTGATGAAGCAAAGTGCCGTCCTGATAACGACAGCCGCTGCCAAAGACTGATGTGATGTGTGTATCCTCTTTCTGTGTGTGTGAGAGAAAGCGTCATGCCAGCATGAGCCACTGATGACTAAGCAGCAACCTGAAATGGTTATTTGATACCTAAATATAAAATGTGGCCCGTCTGGTCAGTGAGAAGAGAGTATGGGAGGTGGGCTGAGGTAACAGGACAAGGCAGTAAATGCATCACTGCCGATTAATCACATACTGTACTGGAGCAAACTGCTCATGTTAGAGGTATTCTAAAGAGATGGCGTTACAGGCTAAGAGGCAGCTCTAATGTTAATGAGTAAGAACATTAATGATAATAATAACAACAACACTACTCATTCAATTCATTTTTTAAAAGTTTCTATATATATTATTGATATATATACATACATATATATATACATACATATATATACATACACATACATATATATGTATGTGTGTGTGTTTGCATTATTGTTGCTGGGTTGGGGGTATTTTTATTTCATATACCAAAAGAGGAGAAAATCCTCTGTGAGGCCTTTATACAATGTAAAAAAAGACAGCACATCCCTTCACGTGAATTATTAAAATAGCACATTCAACACTGCAGTCCAATATAATGCAGTCATACGGCTGTTTTAAAAAAAACCCAACCTGGTGATGTAGGCCTCAGAGATCCTGGAGTCAGTGGGCGAGCTGAGGTCTTTTCCTGAGCATTTATCCTCCCCAGCATGGCCGCTGCTAGCTTCACTGTCAGCCTTCTGACTCAGAGTGTCTGAGAAGTTGTCATCACTGCAGCACACACACACGCACACACATACAGTCACATTGAGACACAGAACAATAGTAAATTACAGTCAAACAGACTCCATAAGAAAGAAAGGGGTTGTGGTCAATATGGCGATCTGTTCATATTTCCATGCTGTTTAAAGACAGGACTCCTTTAAGTTTCCTGTCTGTCAGCGTGTCTCCGCTTCTCCCCACAAGGTTCAGGAAGTCAGATGAGTCATAGTGGTGGGTCCCTCTGCATGTACTGGTGATGCACTGTGGCGGTTACACACACAGGCGCATGTGTGATGTACGTTTTTTTTTTTTACGAGGGAGTGATAGTTTACTGGGGTTAGTTGTTGCCTGTCAGGTGGCAGCAACAAGAGCTTCTAACAACACAGCGATTACCAGATCATATCTGTATCAATGCTGATACACTTTATCTGTTTAATCACAGCAGAAAAGGAAAATCTGGCATAAAACTTTCTGGATGTTTTATTTTTACTCTTTTTATGGGACAAGTACAGATTGTGACCCTGTGTCCTCTTCCACTACTCGTCCTGTTTTGTTTAAGTAGAGGGCAGGAAGTTAGTACAGAGGGAGCATGCACAGCAGTAAATTCCCCTGCTCTTTCATTAACCAAGGAGACACCCCAATCAACAGTGCCCTCTCTGGTGAATTATTAATCAAGACGTGGTATATGTCCACAAAGAAGAGCAGAAGTAACGTGGAACACAGTTGTGTTGGCCAGCTACTAAGTGATTGGAGTGACTTCGTCTCTGTCCTAATGAGACGTTGAGTGCAGTTCATTAGGCACCGGCAGTCAGTGGTCACCATGGCAGAGTGTCTGCTCGTTAGCTCTGAGAGACTGGGGCGGTGACGTGAGGGTGTGTGAAGGACCGTGGAGATGGAGAGGATTCCAAAGCTGAATGGAGCCAAAGTCATGAAGGAGAACATTTTTCTTTAAACCAAAACTTTAAAGCACCTTTGAGTTTACTGCTAAAGAGTTGATCACTATCGCCTCAGCAACGGCATACTGAAGGAGAAAAGAAGGTATCGGATTGATAGCGGTATAATCCAAGTTGCAGTGTCAGTATGAGGTACTGTATCACTCCATCCATCCTTTTCCCTTTACCAGGTCGTGGGGGCAGGTACCAACTGCCTTAACAGGGATTCGATCTTACCCAGGAGGTGAACCCTGGGGTTCCACACCAATGACAGAGACATTGCCTCTGGGCAAAGGCGCCAAATCAGGTATCAGGTTCTTACAAATCAACTACAGGAAATCATTGGTCCCCTGCATGCTCGCATTATGAATTTCCAGCAAATAAACCGTGGTAATATTGACTTGAGCTGGGACTAATTGTTTCACAGGTATTTATTTACACAGAAAGAAACACACTCACATGTCTTGGACGACAATATACTGGTGTGGCACCAGGCCGTCGATGCCGTTGTGCCGTCCCTCCCACCAGTCTTCCGATGCCCTCTGATAAAGCAGCAGGGAGGCTCCTTTCTTAAATGACAGTTCTCTGGAGGATCGCCCCACATAGTCAAACTTGGCAATGGCCTCAATGGGCTCGCCCTCTGTCAACAGAGAGTTCATGTTCATCAGTCCAAGCAAAGACAATACAAATTCCTATCATGCAGGGTCACTTTTACAGACATTCCAGTGTAACATTAGGTCACTTTTATGCAGGTTTTGGCCCTGACTTGGTTCACACACTGACATGTTTACACACGTGGATGCACTCCTAACTAAGCATTGAGTTTAAATTGGGCTGAGCCACTTATTTCTTTTCAGTGGCAGTCAATAGTAATCCAGCTCAACAACACTAGACCAGGGCCACAATGAGCCCAGAGGAGCTTTAGGAGGATATTTATAGAAGCTGGTTACTGGAGATCCATATAACTCAGGGCCATAGCAGTCACTACAGAGATCATTGGATTGCCTTGGTTAATACCGAATAACTGTGCAGAGAAATGCCTTTGGATCTGTGACATGAGTATGACTGTAGTAGTGGAGCAGCACTAATGGCAGCCTAAGCAATCAATATAGTGATTTATTTTCATCAACTGACTAACATTAAAAAAACAGAAATAAAATAAAATCCTTTGCCAAAGTGCATCCAGGAGAACAAACAATGTTATTGCAAGACGGCTCCTGTCAATCCTGAACCAATATGAATGCACAACAACAACTCAGGTCTAAAAATAGCTTCTCTAACCCTCATTCTCTCCCACTCCTGCCGTTCTCCAATCTCACTTTCTCGCTTTTGGTCAGACAGGGGGTCCCTAGATACGTGTAGCCTCACCCCAATCCTGCATCACTATTTATAAACGGGGAGGTAGGGCAGCAGAGTACACGACAAAGGCCCACATCTGCCACTGGAAGCCAGTGAGACATACATACTGTGTCTTTTACAGACACAGGGCTACACAAGAAAATATCCATGACTCAGAGCAGAACTAAGTTTTTCTCACTTTTTCCCCAGTGTCTTTTTTCAGTTTTTCTACTACTGCCTCCCTCCTTGTATTACAGTTCTGTTAGCACTGACAGAGTGAATGTAGCCTCACTCCAATGAAACACGACAAGCAGGGATTTATAGGCTGAATTGATTGGGCGGTGCTGCAGGGTAGAAGACCATTAAATACATTCAACAGGAATATCTCTACATCTAGGTCTCTCCCTTTTAAGTCTAAATGTTGACCTATGAAAATGTGTCCATCACCTTGAAAAGGGTCAACATCATGTGCACTGCAATAACAACAATGGAGCCAAGTGCAGCAGACTATAAACTCCCATCTTGAAATTAAACCAGAGACTAATTGCAGTTTCATCTACATTTGGTTAAAAACACATGCACTCTCTGTTATTATGACTAGAATTGAAAAAGTTATAGAAAAGTTAAACCTAGGTTGAAGATTAAACTCAACTGTCAGATGTCTTACATGAGTCAGTGGTGCGATGTGGATGTTGCTTTTTTTTGTGCGTAAAAATAGCAGAGAATAGCCCTGGTGTTGGGTATAAAAGAATAAGCAGGGTACCCCCCCCCCTTCTGTTTCTGTGCTACAAACACACATTAGACTTGGTTATCTGCAGCTACAAGCACAGCAGGAGTCTCCAAGCAGGATAAGAACATGTTCAAGAGAATCAAAACGTGGCACATGTTTAATACAAATGCCACGTGTCAACCTAAAGCAAAAGAAGTTATACAAGATGTACTATAATGAAAAGGTTTACCATTCCTGTACAGCAGAAACAGAGCGACTCTTAACTTATAAACACCAACATACAGAGCATTTCTGCCGTGACACTCGATAAGGAGGGCATGCAGCTGTATTCCAGTGAGGGAGATATATGACCAACGTGCCAGTTAGTTCACCTCTGACCTTGAAGTGCATGTACCAGCAGATAGAACGTCAATGTATTGATGGTGTGCGAGAAGTGCCACTCTTAAAACAGGCAGTTTATCATCCTGTGTGACAGCCACGCCCAATGACACTGTCACATGTACTAGCCCCGTGTATGTAGTAAAGACTGGGATGTGGCTGATGCCTCGCTTTTTTTTAAATAGTTCCTGTACATTGGAAGAATGTAAAATATAACTTTTGTGAAAATCTTGGTGATAGTTGCCATCACCATGAAAACTAGTTTAAGAATGGCTGTTATCTCCGGAGAACATGAAACTTGGCTCAACAATAGAATAAACTTCACTCCACCTTGTTTATATCTGGTCAGGTCTCGGTCACAGATATTCATTACTTTGAAATTAGCAAAACCTCTCTGTCCTGTCTGCTGCTTCCTCGAAGTTTAACAGCAACAACTGATTCTCTCTTCAAGATTTAGGCTCAACAAAGTCAAGTAACTTGGCCATTATTTGACTTGGCCCCGTACGACCGCTCTCCATTTCATTTCAACAAAAGGCCACATTTATGATCACAGGAACATTTGCACAGTCCTACCCATGCCAGAGAGAACACTGTTATTCTCTCCAACAGCTACAGGAGTCTGGTGTTCTTCATGTTCCCATTTCTTTAGAATTGTGCTTTAACATTATAGGAACAAAGAAGGGGATTTCTGATACATTATTTTTTACACCAGACTCTAGAAAGCAGGGTTTAGGAAAATCTACTGGGTGGATTAATAGGGCAGTTAAATGTCTCTGACTTTTGACAAAATGAAGCAAACATGGAGCCTTTACCATGGAAGCTAAAGGATGTTGAGTTTGTCAACTCACCGTGATTAGGACAGGGGAGACCCAAATGATGTCAATTTAAATAGGGCTTGTTCAGACATACTGAAAACAACTGAAATCCATACTTCAGTTGAGTGTACACATGTAGAGAAGACGGCACTAAAATAACTTCATAATAATCTTGATTTACTCCCCTTAAACATACACACTAGAGCTTTAAAATAAAATATATTACAGGAATGTCTACGCCCAAGCTTTTCGCTGGGTGCAAATGACCATGGAAATTTGTAAATGGAATGTCTACGCCCAAGCTTTTCGCTGGCCATGACCATGGAAATTTGTAAATAGTAGCTGTGAAGTTGCAGAGAAAAGCTTCATTAGAATATGAATGACGTCCATCACTGACTGTCCCGTTCCCTCAGCCCTTTGACGTTACTGCATCAGAGTGTTTAACCCATAATACCACAACACGAGGGAACTTTCCTTTTTGTATGAAACACATTTCTGGATGCACTTTCACTTTACAGGCCTTTTACCCAATACCTCATAGCTTACGTTTAGGTACTCACCATCTTCACTTGTATGTGTCTCCGTCTCTCCCTCATTGTCTACTTCCTCCAGGGCTCCATGCTCACTGTAGGGGCTTTCACTGCAGAGACATCAAGCAAGTCGTATTAAATGATACGGTGTTAAGTGATAAAATGTTTCATGTGGTGATACAGTCAGAGTTCTGACATAAGTAGATTTTTGCCACAGGTTTGAACTCAGATACTGTACCTATGGACCTATGTCACTCACCTATCTGACACAGTGGTAACATCATATTCAAGGACATAAAAACATCAGTGTGTCTGACTTACACCTGACAGCCATAAAGAAGGGTGAAAACAAAAACAACATAAACGAAAAGAGAAAAGAGAAGTGAATGTAGTACAATCCAATGTATGATGTACAACCACTCATTTGCACATTCACCGAACCCTTCGGTGATGGACAAGCAGGGGGCGTGTCATCACGAATCGTATGAGTCAGGTGTGTGTGTCTTGACCTCCACCGAACCCAAGACTGACACACCGAACCCCGGGGGTTCGATCAAACCCAGGTTAAGAACCCCTGATGTAAACAAAGCTGTCTTCTGCATAACCACATAGTCGTCCGCTCCACTTGCCAGCTAGTTCCTGTGCAAAATAGTTCTAACAATGTACGTCAGAAACAGGTCCAGGACATCGTAAACTGATGACCGCCTGTACATGCTTTTAATATTTTTTTTATTTTTTTTTTTTCATTTCTATCTATCTATATCTGATGAAAGGGGACGGAAGCATTAAGATGGACAACAATCGCAAGTTTACAACAGCTTTTATAACCTACGACAAAGTGACATTTTAAAAACCATTTTCATTAGGTCTCTATTGAATTTCTTATACACACACTCCTAAGATTTTGCTGTTTGTCTCCTCTGCTGTCATGCCAACAGGTCTTCCCATGGCTTCATGAGCCTCCCTGGAGACAGAGTCCAGCTGAGACAGGTGATTAGCTTCACTCTGGGATGAATCGCTGTCAGTTGATGATAACAAGATGATGTGAGAGAGCAGGAAAAAAAGAACAAGGGCAGACGAGGTAGAGACGAACGCTAAGAGTGATGGAACTTCTGGTTTGATCCTGTCTCATGTGTGTTTTTTACAACTACTTAGCAGCCGAGCACCACTTGACCTTTCTTTGTGTTTCTTTGGCTCTTGCTTTGATGAATAAAGTTATTGTTTCAGAGAGTTTCACCTTATTAAGCAGACCACTGCCTGGAGTCTGCGCTGAGTTATTCTGTATCCTGTCATGTTCTGCAACCACAGACGTCTAATTTGAGTGAGTAATTACTTATATCAGTTTACACTGACACATCTGCAGCTGTGAGGAATTGTGCACAATTGCATGTTGGACAAACCAAGAGCAGGACGGAACCACGTTCTTGTTCCATAAAGACGTGTTCCAAAACAGAAGTGAGGCTTTCTTTGTGAATCTTAAATACACACAGCTGTATTAGGCAATGCATAGACAATTCCACAGACACACAGCAGACACTGTTTCCACTTTTAAAAAATGTATTTTTCTACATCTACATTCCTTACCAATAATCTCCTCCAGCCATGCATTTCTCATAAATAGGTCCATCCAGTTCTTTGGCGTCAGGAAAGATTGTCTCATGGTGGATGATGATGGTCTTAATGATCTCATTGACATGGGCCTGGCAGGAGACCTGGTCTTGGCTGTCAGGTGTCGGCATGAGGGTCGGGCCAAAGCATATGGCCAGATTGTATGGATCCATCATGTTCTCATCACTGTACTGGGATAAACTGTTTCAAGAGTGAAACAGAAAAGAAAAAAAAAAAAAACAGTTACAGAAATGTCAAAGTTTACAGGATAAAATGTGGTACATTTAGGTGGTAAAGGGAAACTAAAATTTAAGGTTGGCTACTGTGGACTGAAAATAAAAGAAAACAAAATTAAAACAACAATTCAACCTACTGTGTAAACCCATAAGGTTTTTAAAATCATTGTTGTTAAAGACCTGAGGTGTATAATGCACATCTTGAAAAATTAAAAACCATACTGAAACTTGGAAAAAAAAAATGGATATAATGTTTGGACAAACTTACTGGTTCAGAAAGGCAAAAAGGTATCGCATGACGACAAGGACTGATCTGGGACTGGTGAGGAGGATTTTACGGATGTACAGTGCTCTCTCATACAGGTTGTCTACTCCTACAGTAGGAAAACAAGTGTATAATGTTAGAAAAACAAATTCTGCTTCTTCTCAGTGGATACTAAGATGGCAGCAATAGCATCCATAATACACATTAGTACAGTTTTATATAAATATAGTCCTATTTCCTTAGGTTATGATGGTTCTCAAACTTTTTTTTTCTATCGCTATTTTGAACAAATGTTGATTTTTAAGCACCAGCTGCTCTTGACATATTTGTTGAAATTACAATTCAAATTTATTGAACTAGCACCAACCATCATCATATTTTATAATGACTCAAAGTCGGTAACATCACATAACACAGAGGAAAAGAGAAAATAAAAGTGCAGCTGTGCCATCATCACTTCAACCTTGAAAATGTTCTTCCTGTTTCTCTTGCCCCACCTGTCATGTCCCCATTGAGAAACAATGGATTAAAGCAGACCTGGGCACAATGGGCCGCTGTGGCTGAAGGTTTTTCTTCCAACCTATCCAGAACACACTGACTGACCAATCACTGACCAATCAACTGTCTGACTGATAGCAGTTGATTAATCAGGTGTGCTGCTGCTTGGTTGGAACAAAAACCTGCAGCCACAGCGACCCTCTGTGGACCTAATTGCCTACCCCTGGATTAAAGTGATTGTGATGATGTAAAGAAATGTCAATGTCAATGTGGGTAATGTCATGTATGGATGTGAGCAACCTATGGCCTGGATTTGGAATAATAATGCTGTAAAATTGGGGGGGGCGGGGGTCCTAACAAGAACAGCTGGAACCAGGAAACACATTTATTGTGATATTGACCTTCATTTCTGTCTGTTTTTCTCCTGCTGACACCAAATTGGAAAGAAAAAGGAAGTCAGCATTCTTTACAAGCAACTAAGTGGAGATAGAGTCATTTTTCCTGCCTCGTTTTGTCCTAAGCAGGAAAAATTCCCCTTTTGCTACCTTAAAAAAACCCCCAAAAGAGTCAACTGTCAGTAACAAAGTCACCTCTGTCACCTTAGACAGAGTCATACAGTCTGGATCTTGGGGTTGTGTTCGTACCAGACTAAGCCAATCTTAATATTATCAAATACAATTGCATTTGTTCCGCTGTGCCACTTGAAGCAGTCAGTTTTATTCGGCTGAGCTGGGGCTGCGCTGGCTGCTAAAAATAGTCCTGTCACCCTGCAGGCACTCTGTGCCATCTGGGATTTGGGATTCTAGGATACTTGTGATGCATTCCATTTTTCATGAATACCTATGTAGGATTCTAGGATGTGCCAGAGTACCTCAGCTAATATTTATAGAGTGCTGAGTGCCTTGACAGCAAAAACATGCACTGTTTTTTTTTTTTAAAGTAATTTTTAAAATCCAGAATGAAAGATATCAGAGGTCACCATATGTTGTGGTGGAAGCACACGGTCAGTTGGTGCTGACTGGGAGAAGAGATGGTGTAGCTGTTACAACCTGCTCCAAATGGAAGAAGTGTTAGGCTTTTAATATGGAGCCTGTGAGATATCCAACCCACACTGCAGTTACTGACATTTAAACAAGGAATCCCCATCACTCCCTCTGTACAGACGTGTAATTCTATACCTGGCCAAAAAGCATTGCGTCATATTGTGCGTTCTGCTTGTTGAAATGTTTAACAAAAGAAAAATTCCACATCATGTTTTAAAAGATGAGCTGAAGAACAGAGGAAACCTTGAACTGACAAACTTATTCGAAGTCCTTTGTTGATCCCACGACGGGGAAATTTTCATTTTGACGGCGGATCTGCTGCAACATGCCACATGAGAGGAGCTAAGTTCCTGCGGGGCTCAAACTCAGGACCCTTGGTGTGTAAGCCAGGTGTGTGAGTGATAACTGCTACACTACAGAATCACATTATGTGACTGTGACTTTTGTAAAGACTCCACTGTAATCTTAGCAGTGGCTCAAACCCTGCTCATCTGACATTCCACCACAATGCTGTAAAACCAAGTGTCACATATGACAGATAGCAGCCTCCTCAGTAGTCGACCAAACACCACAGGGTGGTATTCACACACACACACACACACACACACACGCACACACACACACACACACACACACACACACAAACACACACACACACACAATGTTAAATAAAGACGCTCTTTGCTGATGAAAAAGACAGTATTATGCTTTCCAGTGTAATGGGTGAGTGTGTGGGTTGAATTACATGTCAGTGAATTACACCAGTTAAAATATATGTAAATTGCTCTCTGCTATTAATTTCCCTTCGTCGCTGATGAAGAGCAATTGTCATCTCAGGGGTTCTGTGGGTGTATTAATAAATGTGAGAGAAACATTTTACGTCTCACATGACATTTAAATTAAGAACCAAAATTCCTCTGCCTTTAAGGTGGAAGAAGAACCCCGGAACCTGCTCCTGCAACAACACAACCTCTGTGAGGTGATACGATAGTTTTAGTGTCGGTGTTGTTAAATAAATAAGGTCTGTGGAGGCAACAGGTGCATTTCAAGAGTAAATAGAATTACGACTGGGAAAAAACACTGTTCCACTAGCTGTAAAATATTTATGGAATCTAGACAGAGGATTCTAAAATCCTTTAAGTCCCTGAGGATAAGCTATATGTTATAAGATTCCCAAGCACTCCAGGATGGCACTCCTGGGATTGATACCAAGGGATATCTCTTAAACCAAGGACATGTAGCTCTTTAACACTTTTAACATGGAATGCACAAAGTCAATAAACTGAAGTGATCCATGAGCTCAGGCTAGTGGTGGGTTATAGCAGCAGGAAAGACTCATCGAGACCAGAGAAAGAGGCGGTTTATACCTACTAAAATGTCTCATGAATAAATCTGTAATATGGAAGAATTCATAACAACTCTGGTAAATGCACTCCTGTGTGGTGTGTGGTTCAGTTCAGAGTATCAACATTCTCTCAGAGTGAAATAAACACAAGTTAGAAATAAATATTTAACTACAGATCGTGGAAGAAAACACTAATGTTCTTACTGATGCAGGAGAGTAACTCATTGAACTTCTCTTTGGGGAAAAGTGGATTCTCCAGACCTCGGAAGTAGAGTTTGAGAACTCCAGCCACTGAGTTGATGTCGTGATTGTTCTCCTCATCTGTCAGAGGGTCATTCCCTGTGAACAAAAAAACCCAGCTGGTCAGAAAACAAAAATCACATCTTGACAATATGAATATTTTACCCATTTTAGTTCAAGGAAAAACATAGACCTCTCTCAAATGAATTCTTGATGTCATTGACTTCCAGCTGGGATCCGGACACACGGAAAATTCCTTGGTGTTGGAGGCCTGCACAGGAAAGGACAGTTAAACCGGTGAAATGTTGATGGTAAAGAAGTTTATTTTTCACAACTTAATGTCCATCCAGTTCTCTAAACCTCTTTACTTTTGTATTTGAGAATAACCTATGAGTCATAAGTAGGAGTCAGAGTAGGATGAGGACATACCAAAGGGAAAGGTCAAGTGTCAGTTGCAACATTATTAGTTTATTAGTTTGGATGTCTTTCCTTCACCATCAGCCAATGATGCAGCTTTTTTTATATGAGGCTGTTTGACTCTAAACTACACTGTGAAGGAAATCTGCATTTTTCCATGACTACAACTAAGGCTAAGAGGCAACATGAAATACTGTACACACCCCAAACAGTCAATGCCTGGAAATCAGCGAGGAGTACAAAGTCAAGCCCAAAGCAATGGCATGTTGTTGAAACTCTCCATATCAGATATGAATGAATATAATCAAACCAACTCACCGTACAAGTTAATGTAGCGAATACAACTTTCCACCACACGGGGAATTGCTTGTCCAGAGTCCTTTAAAGGAAAAAATGGAGGAAATTTACTCTTCTGTTTTTGAAGGGTATCAAAGAAGACAAAAAATACTGACAAAGTATTATTCTATAGCTGTGAATGATGGCCAGGCTCTTGTCTGGTAAAAAGTACAGGCAAACACTGTCAGAGATGACCAAGACAGACTTGTTGTAAAATTTTACATTTTAGGTCAAAGATACACAACTAACTAGTGATAACTATTAACTGGTCATGTGATTACTTTTTTGGTCACAGTTATACTTATAATCTGTGTTTAAATTGACAAAAGCATATCTGACCACACACCAACAACCAAATTCATAGTGCAGTGGCTTTGCCCTGCAAAAATGAAAAAAAAATATATATCAAGGCATTTATGTCAAAAGTAAATTCCGTCTTGGTCTTCTCAAAAATATTAGTCAACAATAAGACAGACAGAGAAAATGGTGTTAATTATTAATAAAGCCAAGACATGCAACAGAAAGTGAGCAGAGAAAAGCAGCATGAGCCCACAAAGATGCTTCAAGTTGTCTACCTGATGTCTGGCATGTGAGTTCCGTCGTCCACGGCTAGAGAAATGGAGCAAGCGTCAGGAAAAAGAGAGAAAAAAAAAGAAAGGGGAAAAAAGCAAGACCCAAATTAGGACCACAGCAGGCAGCCAACCAAAGGCTGTACCAAGGCTACATACATACCGCTACACCTTTACACTGAGAAGATATCACTGCCAAAAAAAAAAACAACCTGTGTCTTTAAGAACCAACAGTAGTAGTCTTAACAGTACACTATGTGTGAAGTCCACTCCAGTCCAGAGGAATGTTAAAATCAACAGGAGCTGACGCTCCTGTTGGATGAACAATATTGTGTTTGAGTAGGAAATAATGTATTCAGCTGACAGGACTGACAAAAAATAATAAAGTCATGAATGTTGAACCAATTTATGATTGGCATTTGTGAACGCAAATTAAATATCAAAAAGAATCCAGTGCCTGGAATCCTGCTTGCCTTGCAGTAGTAACCTGTAACTAACCCTAATCACTTGGCCTAATGGGAACACCATGTCAACCACTAGAAGAACTGTAACTTAGTGATGTGTTGTGAAACTGGATCTCGGAACGTTAGCGGAACCATAACCTCCTGGGTTCACAGTGAGCAGGTGTTTCTGTACGCATTTGTAGATGAAAATGGACCAATGTGGACGTAGCCAAGATGAGCTCATCTTCCTTCCACTCAGTGCTGGCATCAAATCCCAAAGAAAACAATGACATTTGGACAGGAAAGACTTGGCCCTTAGTAGGAGGCAGTGAAGTGGCAGAGGGGGGAAGGCAGCACTTAGCACCCACTCCCTCCACTGCCATTTCTTCTGTTGGCTTAAGTGGCCTCTCCTGTTCCTCCTGAGGTGGAGGAGACACATTTTCTTTTTTGCCAGAGTGATGCCAGGTCAGCACTGAGTCAAGGGAGCTGACGAGGACGAACATTTATCTCACCAACTGCCAATCCTCTCTTACTGCAGCGCTCCAAATCTATCAGTACACCCCATTTACATCAGGCTCTAACTGCAAGAGCTCACTGACTTAGAAGCCATATTTCCAGACTCTTAGCACAGATATGTTGTTGTTGTTGTTGTTTTGGTGTTAGTAAAATAAATCAAAGCTAAGACGCTTTAAGGAGAACCCACCAAAACATCCAGAAAGCCAGAGCAAGACAAGAAAAAGAGGGGGAGGAAGAGTGTGTCATGGGGGCAGACCAATATCTGGTACCTTGATAAATGACTCCAAATTGCCATTAAACAACCTAACATTAAAAACAGAGCGGGGTCGAGCCCGCCGGGTGCCAGTGTGGGTTTTGAGTAGCCCGTTGGGATGTCTAAAATACAAAGAATGTGTTAGAACAAGTAAACAGTGCAGTTTTGGTCTTCTGCAAATTCTCATCCAACATTCTGTGTGTGTCCTTGAGCTCGCAAATCTTTTACACTCTTCGAATGACAGAAGGGTGTATTTTCACTACACTGCTCTACCAACTTTCCAGTGCAGAGCAGGATTTTATTACATCATTCAGAATCTGGTGGTGTCCACTGAATTTCAAAAACCATGTAGCAGATTCATTCCTAGAGTGTGTGTGTTTGTGAGTTGAACTCTCTGTGAACTGTAGGATTAAAATGAATCAGTCAC
>NC_024312.1:15831363-15849460 GCF_000523025.1 Cynoglossus semilaevis
TGAGGTATTTAGGTTTTTGTCTGCTGATTAAACAGTCATGATGTAGAAAAGGCTAATCTCCATGAATGCTAACAACAATTTATTCTTTCACAAATCACTTATTTTTTTATTTTTCTTCTGCAAGAACAAGTGATTTTTTTCTATTTCTGCTGACTGACCATTCAGTACAAAGGGTAACAAAAATTGTTTTAATTTATGTGGTCACCAAAAAGTACATATACAGTACCCTGGACCCCCTGGATGACATCATCAGCCCTCACCCAGGGCCGAAACTCTCACGCCCTGGTCACAGGGTCTACGAAGGACGTAAAAAAAACTTGACAAACCTTTAAACATCTTAAACAAAGGCACCAACCTGTAAACAACCCCACAATGGTCTGTGTCTGATGGTAGTTTGCTTGTGTTGCACATTCACATGCTAATTTTATTTATTGCATTCTTTCCGGTACTCATTTGCAACTGCTTTAATAGCCATTAAGGGAGATGTGTTTTGTCATTTCAACCTCTCTCTTATTTTGTTGCGTTTCAACCAAATCCTAATTGTTTTCCAACATTCTCCTCTTTATTGTCTAAGATTATATCTAATGGCCAGACAGTCAGCGCTGCTGGGAATCTGAAATTCTCTAACCAGCACCACATGACACTAAAACGGGCTAAAAACAGGAGGAGGCGACAATAACCACTGAACGCTCTACTGTTTTCTGACTCTAAAGTCTTTCATCTTTAGTTTTCATTGTCTCAATAACCCGTGTATCATGACGTCCTCAGCGTCCCCTCTTTGTTGGAGTGCAACATGTTGAGTATCTGTGGCAGACCCCACAAAACCGGATCTGCTCTGTGTTCCTGACAAACACAGATCTTTTAAAGTGTGTGTGTGTGAGTGTGAGTGCAAGAGTGTGTAGCTCACCTTGTGGTCATGTACTCAGCCCTGTGCCCTGCGGGTGGAAAGAGAGGAGAAAGAAGATGTGAGAGGAAGTTAAACGCGTGGACATGCCAAAGCCTGTCTCCCGCGGTGCATTGTGCATATGTCTGCTGGAGCATTTTAAGCCTGCCATCTGTCTGCAACCGCGGGGCTCTTCGGCCTCCCAAACAAAACACATCCACACACCTTTGTACACACACGCACAGTAGCAAAATACTTCCGGTGCATAACAAATGAATATGTCTTGCAAAGTACACAATCGTGTGGTTTGTCTTTGAAAATAAGTGCAAATAACCAGCCATTGTACCAGTTCCTCAAGTTTGTGTACAAATGAAATCTGTTTGTCCGTGTGATTCACGCTGTTCTTCTGCTCTCTGACCACATGATAGAGAAGCATGTGGTATAAGGAAGGGGATTTTTTTCCTTCCTTAAATTACACATCTCCATTTGTCATTATGTGGACAGTTTGAAGGAGACCACCGGGATTGCTGGGTAAAAAAAATAAAACTGACAGATACTCATTTAGCTGACAGTAGATTAGTGGATTCCTTGAGGAGATCCCAACACTGTAGAATGAGGAGAAACTGTCTTGCTGACCACTAACGCCTCAATTCATTGCAGTCCATTACATTGGGAGTAAATCAGTCACTGAGGTGGATAACGAGAATTTACAACCACCCTTAACTTTGGGTCAACCCACACAATCATTAAGAAGTTTGAACAGAAAAAAAAGGAAAACATTGTCAACTTTGTCAAGTTAAACTCAGGAAATTGTTTTGTTTTTTCACTTTTGTTAAGAGAACATCTTCTCAATTTACACACCCAATCGTCAAGACAAGGAAAGTTAAGACTCGTAGAACATAGAACGACTAGGCTAGGTAGTAAGAATGTCACTGTACCTTCGCCGAGCATCTTCTTCAGCAGGTCGTGTTTGGCCTGCAGTTTTGAGATGAGATTGCTGCCTTCCAGAAACTCCCGGAATTTCTACAGAGAATTAGGAGTAATTACACAGTGGTCCCGCGTCTCAGTGGTCAGAGGAACCAACCCTGAGAGAACAATCTACAATGAGGCAGCCAAGGGCAATGGATATGCTGATTCTCTTTAAATGTCTTTATCAGAGTGTGTACCTCTCTTAGACGAGAGCGAGATAGGGGTTGGCTCTTAACAAGTAAAAGACCTGGGTGGTTTTTGCCTCAACATTTGCTAATTTGTTTCATGTTTCATAGCTTAAGCCCTAATGACTGGTTTGGTTCAGCTCACATCTGTGCCTATACTCATATTCACTCACCATGAAGTAGAACTGCTCGGTCTCCTGCTGATTGGCCCTCCTCTTGGCAATGCTGGGTTTGCTCAGGTATGTCTCCGACACAGTAGACTTGACAGATTCAGTGGAGCGGCTGTGGTGGAAACACTCCGACACGTCGTAGTCTTCAATAGTTACCATGTCCTGGATGGTGGTCAGGGTGGCCTCCGATGTCTTTTTGATCTGTGTAGGAGGATAAGAGTACGGTGAGGATAATTATGAATGTGGCAGAGTTAAGACATAAATGCTAAAAGGCTGGTTGTAATTTTCTCAACTCCATGTTTTTCTCATCAAAATGTACCCAGAGGCTTACGTAAAAGCTGCCCCCAAAAATCCACATTTTTCATCCTCGAAACAGAGAAATATATAAAGGTTTCCAGACTGAAACTTTTGGTCTCTTAATGACACCATGAAGTTACAAGTCAAATGACTTTCACACAAAGGATATTTTGTGCAAACAATAATGAAACATTTTCAGGAAACCAAGGTAGATTTGGACAAAAATGTCAATAACTTCACCAGGTCCCTGAACAACACATCAATTATTTCAGACATGAAATATTGTTATTTGAGTCTGGGACAATTACAGCTGAAATCACATGAAAATCTACCAGACATTTTCTATGCAGGTTGCCTCTCTATCGCATGGAAACATGAGGATGGACACATAACTACACCCCCATCCACACCATTCATTTATGTGTGTTTAAGAAAGGGACAGACAAAGGAAATAAACAAAGTAAAACTTTGTAAAAAAACAAATCTGAATCACCATCCATGGACTGCCAACCCCTAAACACACCAGTGTCTTCAAAGAAATGTAAGAAAAATCCTCACTTCTCTTGAACTATTCAATTGAATAAAAAAGTACAAAGACTTGGTGTAAAAATAACTGTGCATTGAAGAAATGTCAGACTGAAGCAGAAACACAAACACTGATGGCTCACTCTGCATATGAAAGCAGAGCAGAGGGAAATACAATTTGTGCTCACATTAAAAACAAAACAAAAGCAGCTGCAGGTTGCACACAGTCAGGCACAGCTGGAACTCCAACACATTATTCCTAGTGGTCTAAAGGTAGAGTGACCCTTATCTTGACTTATTACGTTAGCTGACCTCAGTGCTGATGAAAGGCCAGGCTGGATTCCTGCGGTAACCATTCCACACATCAGGATGACAGTGCTTGAAGCCTACTTGTTCAGACTGCATGACCTGTGACTCATCCAGGCTTTTAACAAAGTCTACCAAAAAGCCAGGGTGATCTTCATCCTTTTCATGTGCTGCTGTGATGAATTACAGCGCTGACACGAGTGTGGTGGGGGCACAATGTGGATACAGTTACAGTGTCATCAGTTCCATGGGCAGAAACAGACTACAGGTTTGAACATGGCTAATAATGGCATTCAAGTGAAAATTGGGAACTTTGAAGAGCACAGAAAATTGCAAATAAATGCCCGGGATTCCTCCACAAGTACTTTATTTTGCACACAGCCGATCTAAGAGAATGGGAAGTCTTTAGCTGCGCCATCAACAGATCCATTAAGGGAGATGTGTTTTTTTTTATCATTAGTAGTTGTGATTGTTTTTAGACATCCTTCATCCCGGGTATCTGAGGCCCAGCTGTCATGATAAAGGCAGGATCCATTCGTGCGAGAGAATCGCTCCAAGTGAAAAAGCTGTTGAGTTGATCTATTATTCAGCAGACAAATAGTTACCAGTGTACGCTGCTGGACTCAATTACAAGAGGGCTTTTAGAAAGGCTTCGTGGACACGCCCATTAGGACACCGCAGCTGCACACAGACCTGAAAAAAAAAAACTGCCTCGGATTTACTTTGTTTATTTTTAATGAACCACATCCCAGGTTTATTCTTGGCTCCTGTGTTGACAGTGCATCTGAAAGAACAGCTCTCTGGACTAGGCCGGCCTTACACACAGTCATCACTCACTGCTCGAAATAGGTTCAGTTCTATTGAAATCCACCTTTCTCATTGTTTTCCACGCAGAGTCACTGGGCAACATGCAAGCCTGCGCCCCACAGCTTTTAGGAGACCTTGCAGATACAGTGCAATGTCCTGATCATTTTTTTATACATTTAGGAAAACTAATACCATGTCACATTGGGCTGACTATTCAGTGAGCTTTGTGCATCTGGCATGACAAAAGAGAAGCAAAGAAGAAAAATCAACCTCCAGTTTATCAGAGGCAAATTAGATAAAGGAGCCAGAATATTAAATCTGCACAGATTACCAATGCAGAATGTCAGGGGATCTGAAATGAACAGTGTCCTCTGGTTTTGTAATATGACAAAAGAAAATATTAATTTTGCAGCAGAGGCACCAGGAGAGGTATAATAACCCAAACAGTGTGTAAGAGAAACAGTCTTTCTCCCTACATCTCCACATATTGGCCGCAGATTCAGAGTAAATTATTTAGCAGATTTTTTCCCCACTGAAGACGTAGAAGAGGTTTGAGGACACATCTGTACTGCCCTGCGGCTCTTCCTGAACGACTGAAGAAAAACTGTTCTGTTTGGAAATTGGACAGTCGTGTTTGCGGGATGTTGTGGCGCTTTGAATTTTGTTCTTCAAGGGGCCAACTGGTGCTGCTGACATAAGGCAGTATTTGCCCTTTTCATTCTGACCCACCAGGACGTCCAACTTCAGACAAGGACATGAAGTAACCACAACCTATCATTACTGTTTCAGGTACATGCACATTTCAAAAGATTCAAATAAGACTGGCGTTATTTATTGTTTCTTCCCTATGAATCAATATCATATACCACACTATAACCAGAAAAGATGAAATAGATATTTTCCCTTTACCCTGCTGATATTCCAAAAGTATCAAAGTTGACTGACAAAATCTACCCCTAATGAAAATCAAAGAAGAAAATAAGAAAACAGCCACCACAACCTGTTAAACAGATCAGGTATTTCATACAGCAACTATGGCCAAAAGTTCCCCATGCAGTTATCTGTATATTTTTTTATGTTTACCAAATTAATTGATTGATTCTTTGTTTTATTGCATAATAAAACAATTGGATTTTGACAGTATTCAAGTTTAGTATGTAAAACATTATTGTGAGTTTAAAGAAACTGTGGTCTTATGCATGTTATTACTAATAGGAAGTTATGATATTATATATATGATATATACTGATTTAGTTTTTAATCAGATTTTTGCTTTTAACTTCACTTTAATTTTGGTTTGAGAACACCATTTCTGAACCAATGACGATCTTCAGCCTGTGACAGGAAACACAATATGTCAAATAGTTGTCACAACCTCCTGAAATGGACTTGGACTCATGGAACCTGACAATAACAGACTCTTGGTTGGTATAGAGCTGGTATCAATGAGCAGCAAACATTCAGTCCTCATCCACATCAGGTTATTACAGGACTACCAAGATCTATCGTGACTAAAAATATAATGTTTATCATTTTTTATTTATTTATAATACTTATGATACACATACGAATATTTTGACAACAGCTTAAAATATAATAATAATAATAATAATAATAATAATAATAATAATTATTATTATTATTATGTATCCTGCTTTTTCCATCGATCCATTACTGGAAATAAATTCCCTTTTTAAGTGACCAGATTTGGCGCTCTGCAGTAGCTGTGGAGGAGGTTTGCTGCCATCGACCTGTGCGTGTGTGGAGAAACACAGAAAAGTAAGCCAAGGAGGAAGGACAAAACTCCGGGTACAAGGACAGACGGCAGTAAGAGCTCACCGAGGGCGACCAGGTCAAACGTGACACGACAGCGTAACCAACGGAATGTGACTGCACTCCGTGAATCAGCAGCAGCCCCTGCTGTTCTCCTCTACTGGTCTTTGTTTCAATTAAACTCTCTGCACATATTTCTGAAACACTGGAATAACGCAGCCCGAGAAGGAGAGCTGTGTCTGCAACGTCAGACGGAAAACAGCACAGAACAGCTTTGAGCAAATAAAAGCGAGAGCGTGAATTGTACCAGTGGGAGAGAAATGGAAGCTTCACAGACTGGGTTTGATGGCTACCTACAGGGCATGAGAGAACAAACACAGACGTGTGTGTGTGTGTGTATATATCTGTTGTGTGTACTTGCCAAGACTTTTACTCTGGAGACAGTGTGAGCAGCTACTGTTGTGTCTCACCTTGGCTTACTTCTTAAGTTAACTTTATTTAGTCACTTTAATACGCCACGACCAAACAGCTCACTCCGACTGCACGGCAACAACAGCTCTGACACACGTTATTAACTTTAATGACGTTTACAAACAGGCTGTTTTTTGCAGCTTCTTACCTCTTCATTTTCAATCTTCAGAGTAGTGAGGCGAGACTGCAGCTGCTGAAACCTCAGGATGAGCTCCCCATTCACCGGAGGCTGCACTGAGATATGACACATCTGGGAAAAATGAGGGAAGTAAAGGTCAAAAAAAGTGTCAAAAACCTTTGGGCAACATCAAAAAAAAAATCATATTAATGTTGTAATTGAGGAGAAAAAGAAAAAAAAAAGTTTCTGCTCTAACTGCAAAGTTGTAATTGAGGAGAAAAAGAAAAAAAAGTTTCTGCTCTAACTGCACTGCTCAGTGCTGACAGTCTCACCCTCAGAACATGTTTAACTCCAAAGGGTGGAAATGAAACTTTCTGTAATTAAGTCAGCTATTTTTACCGTGTTGACTTAGTGACCTGTCATAAATCTACGTCTGTGTAACATCCATCCAATCATATTTCCATGATCATTACTTCTAGTGTTCACAAATACCTCGTCTCCCATGTGGGACTGGAACTCGAATTTTGCAGGTGGGCAGAAGGCAGTGGGGTACATCTCCATGAACCTCTGTCTGTCGCTCCTTGGATCCAGACTGTCCACAGCATTTTCAATGATGTCGAGCCCCTCGTGGCGTGATGTTTCGAGGTTGTACTCAGCTGACAGATAGGTACGCAGCGCCCGGTTCAGACTGGCATGGTATCCCAAATCACAGCACTGAAAATATGAACGACAACAGTTTCCAAGTTTGACAAAAATTCCTAATTAGTTGAACTCTTTCTAAAGGACACAAAATTTAAAAAAAAATTGATTGAATGATCAAATTTGATGATAGACCAAAGCAGAAGAACAGTTATGTAAGGCAAAACTCTAAAGTAAACAGTCCAGAATGTCTTGAGTTTGCAGTGCTGCTGGATTTTAATAACAGCAACCTTGGCCAAGGTCTCTCCTGAGGAGACACACATGCCCCAGACACTCGTAGATACCGACAAACACACACTCACGATGTTACACACTGGAACAGCTAGCTGTTTTGTTTTTGGAATATTAAAAGTCTCCTCCAACAATAACCAAGAATTTTCAGCTCAAACACAATGAACCCCACAGACAAATGGGCACGCACACACGTACGTAGTGGTAATTTCCATACACAGAATGATGCAGAATAGAAGCTCAAAACAAATGTTTTTTCCATAGGCAGAACTCAACGTAAAAATATGAAGTGTTGAACCAAAAGTGCAAATGCAGAAAAACGTAGGTTAAACGGTCAGAGCTACTTCAACCTCACATCCTGACAGTTTGAAAAATGCTCAGGAATTCCCACAGTCACACACAAGGTCAGGGGAACAGTTTGGTGTAATACAATATAATAGCTGGTATTTCACAGTAACCATGTTGAAAAAAGTTAATAAGCCGTTTTCTGTCCTGGACTGTAATTTACATTCCCTCATCCTGGCTGTTCAACATTACTGTTATTTCAAGTTCAGCTCCTAAAGAAAAACATTTGTTTCCGATCCTGACTTTTTTTTTAAAGGTCAACATAACATCATTGAACATAAAAACCCTGAAGACCACAACAAAGCAATGCACTCTACCTTAGCTGGGTAAAAAATGTCTACAGAGAGAGAGGTGAAAATGACATGTTGAGCTTGTGTAGAAACATTCAATGTAGCAACTTCCCTACAGTCTCACTGGAGACAGAAAATGAAGACATCCTGAGGGGGGCGCACAGTAGCGTGCGGTTTTTGTACTTACATCAATTAAATCTGACAGGTCGTGGATGTAGTATTTAAAAATGGAGGCGTTAGTTGCTTCCAGTGTCAGCAGGTACTCGTTCCGTGCCTTGATCGACTTCAGCTTGTTCTCCGAGTACTTGGCTTGACGCTGATGAGAGAATTCAAAACAGAGAAGAAAAAAAACAGAGCAGAAAAGGATTTAAAAGTGTTTTTTGTTTTTGACAAGTGGCTGTGCTTTTAAGTCTCGGCAGGCGTTACACATCACCCGGCTGTGACTGGACTATTTGCTGGAACAGCTTTAATAAACATTAGAAGAGCCATAACTTAAAATAGTAAAAAATGGGAACATAAGGAAATGATAGCCTTAAAAATGACCCTTGTTCTTGACTTGATTCAGGTGACTTCTAATTCAACCTCCTCTTCTGTATTTTTGAATCTTTACTCATGAAACACCAGGCTGTTAGTCAGCATCTGATGACCAGTGGGCTGTGACTAATACCGCCAACACATTCATAACTCAACATTTCCTGTTCATGTTTTAGTAGCAGACACGTTTTAGAAAAAAAAAAAAAAACATTCCTCTAGACTTCCCTCACACATTAGACAGACGTGATCTAAGATCATGACATCAGCTCATTGTGTTCTGACAATGAGCTGCTCGCAACTTTGTTTTTCTCCACTCAGGTCAGAAGTGGTGACTAATACTGTACTATGATTGTTCTTCGTTAAACTTGCGGCCCTTCCTCCAGGATCTCACCTTTTCTTTCATTTTTTCAATCTTCTTCACGGAGCTGCGTCTCGGGTGCTTGTCTTCCATTCGGATGCTGAAGACGGGGTCATCTGTTTCTCCTCCTGCTTCTCGGCTTCTTTGAGCTTGCTCTCAGCACTGATGCTCTCTGAATGGTACATGTGGTACGTCTTCATCACCTGGAGAGATACAAGAGATACAGTAATCAGGACACGCTGATCATGAAAATAATCTTTCAGACCGATTGGTCGTTGAGTGAATTAAAGTCAAAATCACCCATTTGTATCTTTTCCATCCACAACTAAAAGCCTCCACTCAAATATCTGTGTCAAAAATCAATGCAACTCATCTCAGTGAGGGGTAGAAGTCTCTCCCTAACCACAAACTAAAGACAGACTCTCTACAGCCTTTTTATGAGGCGCTCCTACGACCACAACAACCACAGCTCGCTGCAGTTCAATCTAACAGCCTGCCTCCACTGCTGTGTATCTGAGAGGAAGAAAAACAGATACACAGGTTCTTTTTTTATTCTTTCTCTAAAATCAGTGTCTAATCACAGAAAATGACGACATCCTCAAAGTGTTGATAACAACTGAGTGTGCTTTATAAATGTTTCTGTCTCTTTTTGGGGTGACTTTTTCTAACTACATCTTAAGCAGGTAGCACTAATTCACAGTGAGGATACGGTGTTTATACAGACGATAAAACACAACTTGTAAATTCCTAGAGAAACCTTTTAATGCAGCCATTTTCCAGTATCTTTCTGTTGTTGTCAGTGCTGCTGGTTCTGTGAGAATTATATTACAACCACATGGTCCAGCTTTGACAAAACTTCCCTAGTTCCACTCTATAGATGGTCAACCTTCACGACTATCCAGATTTACGGGATTTGCACATGCAAACACAGACCTAAGAAGACTTTGAGAATGTGAGTGGTACGACGGTGAGTCGTACCACTTGAGTCATTGTACTTATCAGATGGAATTAAAGCGTTACTCAAACATGATATGGAGATCCATTAAGCGGTGACTAAGTTTTAAGCAGCCACAAACCACAAAACAACAGCAGTGAGTTTGTCAAGGACAGAGGAGGGAAGAGACTGTGGGAGTATTAACACTGGTACTGTCAACAGGAGACTGAAGGACAAAAGACATTTGAGGACAGAGCTGACAAATTGCTATAAAATCAACAAAAAAACATCTATTCACATTTTTCACTTGTACCTTGGGTGAATTCAAAGTGAAAAATTGACCAAATCTCATGCTTTTAGACTGCGACAGGAAACCATAGAGCACGGGAAAATCCACACTGAGGTGGAGGCAACAATTCAACAACAATTCTTTCAACATGTGGCCCTATATAAAATCATCATAGTCCTGTCATTACACCAGCGATAGACAGCTCCTTGAGTTAAATAATTTAAAAGGTTTTGTCTTTTTAACAAAATGTTCACATATTGACAGGCATTTTTTCACCTTATTTTATTTTATTTATTTTTAGGTTTTGCATTTGTTCTTATAGCTTGTCACCAGTTACAGCAGTTATATAAAAAATATTTTTGGGATGAAAAATAAGTTTGGTCTTATTTCTCATTTTAACAAGTTGCTTTCCTCTATTAAATGATAAATAGTTTGGGGGTTTAGTGCAATTATTTCTGTGAAACTGTGTGTCTTAGTGAATATTACAGTGTTATAATTTTCTTTTCACATGCGCAAACTAAATAGATTTTTGACCAATTTCTTAATTGTAAAATCAACATCTGTGGAAACATTCCAATTTATGAAACTTAATTCATTGAAAATATCTGTCAGTTTTTTAAACAAACGTGTTAGCAATGTGATGTACCAAGAGTTTAAGATCACAATACAGCTGAAAGTTTTGTCCTGTTCAGCGGTGAAGAAGACCAGTGGTTTCATCTGGAATGACCCAGCTCCAGTAAATTATAGCAGCACAACCTGCGTATGCAACACACTCATCTACGCAAAAACCTCAGCTGCTGTCCAAACTGAGACTAAATCATTCTAAAATCTAAACAACTTAAACCAAAACCAAGCTATTTTTGGAGGAGTGGAACAGCAGGGGGAAGACTGGTGTTTCTGCAGTCTTTCTCCTCTGGTACGGTTTGGCCGAACTGGAGTCTATTTAGAGACGGTCGACTGACCTTGGCCCTGTACTCCTCACTTACTGGTTTGGAGGCAGCCTCTCGCTTGTTGACTTTGTTGCTCTTTTTAGAGGGACATGTTTAGAAAAGAAGGAGACCTGGTGTTTTTTTTGACAGAGTCTGACTTGAGGACTGTGACTGCCTGATGCAATACCTATGCAGTGGATGAAGATATATTTGTATTTGTGTGTTTTCCACATGGGGGGCTGAACAAGTTTAGCCGGCAGACATGCACACAGTCCTATGAACAGACCGGTGCCAGAAACTGAGAAAGTGTCTTTGAAAAGAACAAAAACCACACCCAATGGCACCTATAGTCCAATAGGGCCTAAAAGTAGGAAACAGTAACTGAGGCGATGTTTTAAAACCATGGTGTTTTTATCATTTGTGAATCTTTAAAATGGAACATGTAAAGATTTTAAACTTAAACTATGTACAGTTTACTGTATGTTCTGTATGTTGCCTGTGTTAGGGCTTCAAGCAACATTTTATCAGAAGAAAAAAAATAATGCCTCTTACTTTACCCTTATAAGGTGTGGTCCACACTATATTCTGACACGTTTTTTTTGTTCCCTATACTGATGTAAACCTTACTGCCAGGCCTGGGAGTGACCTGAGATCTGGTGGGAATTTGAGCACTGCACCATTGGAACCCCATTAAAAGTTATTATACACTATATTTCTTCACAAATAGTAATAAATAATAGTAACTGCTGTGTCCAAAACCTTGACTAAGGGTGAGGTTAAAAAGTCGAGATGCAAACTTTTTATAAAGAGCATTTAGTGAGGCTGGGCATGATGCACCAGTCTCAATCACAGCTGTGTGATGTGCCCGAGTACAAAAAAGTGAGGAGCCATTAGTACTTACTGTATACAGCTCATTGAGGACCTTCATTAAGTCTTCCTGCAGTTGAAAAGCTATTTCCTTGCTCTGAAAGAGAAACACAAGAAAGGAATAAGATCAACAAGATTGAATTGCAAGAATGACTAAATGAGAGTTGCTGTTTAAATGTCAATTAAAAAGTTAACGAGTTAATCAGCAAGTTTATATCCTCACTAACCTTGAAGACAATTAAATTTGCTGTGCTCCAGTAACCACTTCTAGAATGAGCATGAAGCATGTTCATGAAGTCATGACCAGGCTAAAGCCTCCAACAGTGAAGAGTGCATTTATCATCATGGCTAAAACTCAGTGTATGTGTGAAAGTGGTCTCAGCCTAAAAACCTTTTCCACTCATATCATCCACAGACGATTGAATTTCAGTGTCCACATGCTCAACACATTATCTGGCTTTTACGGTTCAATGTCAACGATTTTGCTCAGATATGCTAACTCAATCAGTCGTACCACGTGGCCCATTGAGTAATATTATCACACGCGTACGCCTACACTAATGCAGGGATGGTTTTTGAGGAGCTTCATCTATTAATTTAGTAGTGGAGCTCACACACTTCCTTCACACCGAGTCAATCGCTGTAGAACATTTATATTAGATTACAAGTCATGTTAGTGATTTTTGATCGTTCCACTCGAGTTGATAATCCACACTGATACCTGGAGGATGCTACACCGTTGGCCCGTACTCTGGGTCTTTTTCTAAACCAATTATCCTCAGACAAATATCATTCCTCGGCTAAAGGCTTCAAGAGGATTCTGGAATTGCATAGAAACTTTTGGAATAAGAAGTGGTTTTGAAAAAAAAGTTATGGTGGCGGGGATGTTCACATAACCATTAGCCATGCCCAAATATCCATCCAATATGACAGCTTAAACTAAATCGTATGAAGATAAATGTACTGTTTTTAAATAATTTAAATCCTTTAACTAGTTTAAATATCTTCAATAAAAAAGCTATTCATTTAGGCTATACTAGTATTGACCCAGAGACTATAAAACCAATGTAAACATGTAAGTAATTTAGATATTTATTACATAAAGTAGTCACTCTTCACCGAGTGTCAACTAAACTAGGCACTGTTCTATGACCTTTTTACACACTTTGTATACCTGTCAGTCAAAATTTACATGAATATGTTTATTCTGAACCTGTAAATAAAAAATATTGTCCAAGACCAGGTGTGTTCAAACTTTTTTGGCTTAGGTGCTACTATTCAAATGACCAGGATAAAGTGATGTACCAACACTAAAGAAATGTTAAATATATATTTATATATAAATTTATATTTATTTAAATATATTTATATGTAAATCCAACTTTATGTTGGGTTAATAATTAAATGCACATACATATTTGGCACAATATTACATTACTTTACATCAGCGGTTCTCAAACTGTGGTACGCGTAACACCAGTGGTACGCGAGTGCTCTCTAGTGGTACATGTGAAAAATTCATATTTTCACATTTACATTTTTAATTGAATAAATCTGAAAGATACCATGCACAATTAATACAATATTCAAACATAAACATCTTTATAAACATCTATAAACATCTCTGCTGTGGTGGAAGCTAACAGTGAAGGCCTGTGCTGCTGTATTCTAATGTTGGTCATCATGGTGGCACTCAGAGAGCTCAGTGTTTTCTCAGGTGGTACAGAAGATAAAAAGTTTGAGAACCACTGTTTTACATTACAATACATTTAGCAGACGCTTTTATCCAAAGCGACTTACAATTAGAGTCAGTCAATCAAAATCAATGATGATCCTATTCTTACAGTATATGGTCACTAGTGCATACTACATAATGTTATTTACATTTTTTTAATTTGAATTGCTCATGAAATAGGGGCACTCCCTTTGTGATCTACTGGTATCTACTGGTGATCTACTAATTGGGCCAAGAAGGTTGAAGACCTTTTCATAGGGGCATATTTACGCACTGACAGCATATGAAGGGTTATATTTTGGTATCACCTCCATTAGAGGTCATCAACAGGTAAAGTCATCAACAGGTAAAGCTGTGCATAATTAAAGAGAATTAGAACCTCACTTGCCACGGGAAGGCTGACTTCCCAAATCACCGTGTCACACTGAGCCACTTAGCTGATTGTAACATCAACAGCACCTGGTCCGTTCATCCTCTCAAATGTAGAGCTCGGTCACGCCACAGACATGCAGGACTGGATAACCAGAGATTTGTCTTTCCATCTACCAAAATGCAACCTCAGGCATGTTGTGTAGATAAGCTACAGAAAGATCTTGAGGTTTTAGACAATTATAGGGAAACCTAGTCCTTGAGATTGCCGTAGACTTGTAATTATACATCACATATATGACAGCACCCCATTAAAATTAAACTGCCTATTAATTGTATTTTTTTTACATATTAAAAAAGTTCTATAAACAGGTCTTCACCGACAATAAATCACAACTGTTGGTAAGCAAGCACCACTTTAAACATTCACCAGCTCTTTGCTAATGAGAAGGCTGGGAAGTGATCCAGCGCTTAATTAAAAAAAAACCTCTCATTGATCACTTGAGCAACAAATAAGTGTGTGAGTGAGAAGATGAGACGTAGATAAAAGCAAACAAAAATAACATCCAGGGCGTGTTGAAAAAGCTTTCACCAAAAGGACACCTACTGAACCAGAAACCAGTGTCCCCACTTTAATTTGCACTACTTCTCCCTTCACATGTTTGGGGGTAACCAGTTTGGTCAAAGTCAATAAAATGTATCTTATAAACAAAATTCCCCTTAAATGCTCACACCATCTGCATCCAATTCACATTAGAGAGATAAAATAACCGAGGAGGGAAGAAACCAAGTTGGTTTCTGGGGAGTGGTTGAACATGAAGTGGCAGTGATAAACTAAGCTGTGTGTACATGTTGCTCTCCAAGGATTTAGTTCAGGGACTTTTAGTTTGATGACAGATATTACCAAGTTCAAGTAACGTTTACGGGCCACACATTGAATGATTATTCATCCATATGATTGTGATTATGATAAAGAAATGTTGCCTGTTGTTTATAGAACAATGCTGCAGCATCGCTTGTCACCTGCCTTCTGTAATCGTTTCCTTCTTCTTCTCCCTCCATGTTATGATAGAATGCTAGAATACACCGACATCCTGACTGGAGCTCTGTACTTTACACAATGGCAAGAAACTGTAGCCATTTTTAGACATGATCTCTGGATAATGTCCACATATTTGGACCAGGGTGGAGCATGGCTTCAGGATGTCGGAGGAAGGAGGCTTCACATTTGGTTACGAGAAAACCTTTTCCCCTGTTGTCTGATCGGAGCACATTCCGACATTAACTGGGAATTAGACCAGAAAGCTGACAAATAATATTATAATGTAACCCTTTATCAGTCATACAAACTCTAGTGTCTCCTGTGGACATTTGTGCCCTTGCATACAGCTTGTCCATGTACATTAGTATTTACACCTGTGGTTCTTCACAATGCCAAGTCAAAAGTCTGGCTTGAAAAGCAGCACAAGCGTTGCATGATGGAAAGTTCAAAACTACTTGAAACTTTAAGAATCCAACTCAGCTGCAGCCTCACAGACTCCCATAAATAAAACACAGTAAAATAAAACAAAGAGCTTGTCGTATGAATAATGAAGACGTGATAAGATCTGTCCAGGCATAAAGAAAGAAACAGGGGTCCACTACTTCAACCTCAAAGTTAAACAGACCACAATGATGAATTTGCAGCTGTACTTAATTCCTCGAAATGACCACAATGTCCAACGTCAAACGCGTTGACCGGAGGATGCTGACACAAACACAGAAGCTGCTCCGAGGTCTCACTCCACTCTTCACAGCACGAGAGCAGAAGATACAAGGAAATAAAAGCATGGGTCCTTGATGTGCCGGAAGGATGACAACAGTCCAGCTGTTTCCTCTGTACACAGGCAGCCCATGCAATGGGGACATGTCTGTTGTTTGTGTCTTGCTCCTAAAGCACTGCTGAGATCAAAGGCTTGAAGCCTTTAATTAAAGGGGGGAGCAGCGCCTCAGGTCTCCTGTGAATTGGGACCTCCCACTAGGCTGTCATTCTTCACCACAATGTCACCTGAACCTACTGAGAAATATCCAAACCAACTTTTACAAGTGGTAATTATCGCTCAAGTTTGTCTCATATTTGGGATCTAAAAGCACAAGGACTCACGCACTCATTCTTACATTCTACTTCATGGTATCCTGCAAAGACTTAACCTCAGGATTAGAAAAATACTGCTAATTGAAAATAGATAGTGATGAATGTGACCACTTGAAATATATCAGTAATTGTTAGACACTATTCCATCAACATCGTGGTTAGAATTAACTTGACAAAGACACATCAAAAAAAGAGTATTGATTATTCCCACAGGGTTCCAATACCTGTGTATATCTGTGTACACAGGCTGCCCTACAGAGGAATTGCAGTTAATCAGGTTTAATCTACCCTTTTGTTATAATGTATGGTGTAAATTTCCAGGATCCTCCAGGTTCCTCCATGTTCCGTTTCCCTTCTTTGGTAGCCTATCATTATGATCATTATGAGTGTGCGAGTCTGGGAACAGCAGACATCTTGTGTGAGTGTTTTAACTCTGGTCACATTAGAAGTTGAAATTATTCACAGCTTGGTGTTTAAACACACACAGTTTTATCCAAGTCTTTAAACAAACAAATTGACTTCATGAAAACAGTAAGGAGATGTTTCAGAAGTTGACTTCTACATGTCGTTGATTGGGACGGGTTAGCAAAAAAAGAGAAATGCACACTTGATATAAAAAGACTCAAACTTTACTGACACAAATGCCCTTCCCACTGGAGAAGAGCCACCTAGTAATTTAGACCTGTGGCCAGTTCATGTGACTCCTGCAGCACAGGGAGTAGTCATCTTTGTGGTGGAGAGGGCAAGCAAAGGCCCGGTTTTAGTTATGGAGCCACAGTTCAGATGGGAGAGTGAAGCTGTGGTGGTGAAGGTTGCTTTATAATAGTTACATTCACAAAAGTGAACCACAGCAACCCCGACAGATAGAATCACATAATGAGCTCAGCTCGTTTACTGTACACATGAACATGGAGCTGAAGTGAAAGGCTTGAAACACCAGTGGCAAAGGGAGCACCAGCAGAAATCTGGACTGTGTTTGTGGTAAGTTTGTGCTTCTGTTGTGATGATCAAAGAGGAAAATCACATCTGACATTCCTCACTGGAAGTCAAATACAAGTAAATTCAAAAGGAACTTAATAAGTATGTGGGTAGTTGAAGCTCAAATCAAATATTTGAGGGACATGAAGAGGCCAAACGAGAAAAACCATAACGTTTGCGTTAGACATAGTACACATTAGAGCAGCATGATATGAATATGGTTTTAAAAGACGTACAGATAAAGGGAAAACTGCTACATTCTACTTTAGTGTACATGGTTTAAGTCAGTGTTTCTCATATGGTGGTTGGTGTACTGTTGTGGGTACTCAAAGGCATACCACAGGTTATGTGAGATCTTTTTTATTTAATAATTGATTAATTTAAAATAATAATTTACCAATCCTCCCTATTAACCCTAAATGAAACAATTTATCACAATTTATATTAAATTCCATTAGCCTAAATAACCTCCAATGCCCGCATGTGGACTGGTCAATCCAATATGCACCATAAGGCCTCACCAATCAATCACTGCAGCTGTGACAACTCAAAAAATTGAGTCTTACTGTAAATTAAAGCGTAGCAATATTGTTGAAATTACTGCAGTGTCAAAAAGGCGAAACCAGAAGTGGGGAAATTCTGGGACCAGACATAAGATTGTGTTTTAAATGGGTTAAATTTCGCAAAAGAGTATCAACACACCCAGTGCAACGTACTGCTTAATGACTGATACTACAGTAACAACAACAATGTCACACAAACTATGAGTAGAGGTGTTCAGAAGAATATCTAATATCATGATATGATCCTCTCTTACCTTTTTGAGTAGTCGAGTGGAGTCCTCGCTGATCTGCATAAACCTCATGATGACATTGTTGAGGTAGATGTCACTTAATGTGGC